>NW_027099368.1:0-58000 GCF_031753505.1 Anomalospiza imberbis
GTTTGGATTTTTTGGAGGCAGCCGGCCACTCAAGGCCACAGGCTCCTCGAGAAAAAGACCGCTCCTTTTCCCTTTAAGGAAAAGTTGCCGGTCCAGGTTGCTGATGTCTGCATGTAGAGTTCTCTTGAGACTGTCGGGGCAGCACAAATTTGAGGTGGGGGCAGGTTGGGTCTGGGACATATCTTTAATCGTTTGGATTTTTTGGAGGCGTCCGGCCACTCAGGGACAAAGTCCCCTGCAGGAAAACACCGGCCCATTTTCCCTGGGAAGGAAAAGTGTCCAGCCCAGGATCCTGCTGTCACTTTGAAGGGTTCCCTTGGGACTGTCAGGGTAGCACAGGTGAGAGGTGGGCGCCGGTTGGGTCTGGGACATAGCTTTAATCATTTGGATTTTTTGGAGGCAGCCGGCCAGTCTAGGCCAAACGCCCTTGGAGAGAAACACCGGCCGTATTCCCTGTTAAGGAAAAGTTGCCAGCCCTTGTTGCTGATCTCAGTTTGTAGGGTTCCCTTTGGACTGTCAGGGCATCACAGGTTTGAGGTGGGGGCAGGTTGGGTCTGGGACATATCTTTAATCATTTGGATTTTTTGGAGGCGTCTGGCCACTCAGGGACAAAGGCCCCTGCAGGAAGACACGAGCAATTTTTTCTAGGAAAGAAATATGGTCAACCCTGGTTCCTGATGTCAGCAGGTAGGGTTCCCTTGGGACTGTCAGGGCAGCACAAATTTGAGGTGGGGGCAGGTTAGGTTTGGGACATATCTTTAATCGTTTGGATTTTTTGGAGGCAGCCGGCCACTCAAGGCCACAGGCTCCTCGAGAAAAAGACCGCTCCTTTTCCCTTTAAGGAAAAGTTGCCGGTCCAGGTTGCTGATGTCTGCATGTAGAGTTCTCTTGAGACTGTCGGGGCAGGCACAAATTTGAGGTGGGGGCAGGTTGGGTCTGGGACATATCTTTAATCGTTTGGATTTTTTGGAGGCGGCCGGCCACTCAGGGACAAAGGCCCCTGCAGGAAGACACGAGCAATTTTTTCTAGGAAAGAAATATGGTCAGCCCAGATTCCCTGATGTCAGCAGGTAGGGTTCCTTTGGGGCTGTCAGGGTAGCAAAGGTTAGAGGTGGGGGCCGGTTGGGTCTGGGAAATATCTTTAATCATTGGATTTTTTGGAAGGGTCCAGCCACTCAGGGACAAAATCCCTGCAGGGAAAACACCGGCCATTTTCGCTGGGAAGGAAAAGTTGCCAGCCCTGGTTGCTGATGTCAGTTTGTAGGGTTCCCTTTGGACTGTCAGGGCAGCACAGGTTTCAGGTGGGGGCATGTTGGGTCTGGGACTTATCCTTCATCGTTTGGATTTTTTGGAGGCATCCGGCCACTCAGGGACAAAGGCCCCTGCAGGAAGACACGAGCAATTTTTTTCTAGGAAAGAAATATGGTCAACCCTGGTTGCTGATGTCAGTTTGTAGGGTTCCCTTGGGACTGTCAGGGCAGCACAAATTTGAGGTGGGGGGCAGGTTAGGTTTGGGACATATCTTTAATCGTTTGGATTTTTTGGAGGCAGCCGGCCACTCAAGGCCAACAGGCTCCTCGAGAAAAAGACCGCTCCTTTTCCCTTTAAGGAAAAGTTGCCGGTCCAGGTTGCTGATGTCTGCATGTAGAGTTCTCTTGAGACTGTCGGGGCAGCACAAATTTGAGGTGGGGGCAGGTTGGGTCTGGGACATATCCTTTAATCGTTTGGATTTTTTGGAGGCGTCCGGCCACTCAGGGACAAAGTCCCCTGCAGGAAAACACCGGCCCATTTTCCCTGGGAAGGAAAAGTGTCCAGCCCAGGATCCTGCTGTCACTTTGAAGGGTTCCCTTGGGACTGTCAGGGTAGCACAGGTGAGAGGTGGGCGCCGGTTGGGTCTGGGACATAGCTTTAATCATTTGGATTTTTTGGAGGCAGCCGGCCAGTCTAGGCCAAACGCCCTTGGAGAGAAACACCGGGCCGTATTCCCTGTTAAGGAAAAGTTTGCCAGCCCTTGTTGCTGATCTCAGTTTGTAGGGTTTCCTTTGGACTGTCAGGGCATCACAGGTTTGAGGTGGGGGCAGGTTGGGTCTGGGACATATCCTTAATTGTTTGGATTTTTTGGAGGCGTCCGGCCACTCAGGGACAAAGGGCCCCTGCAGGAAGACACGATGCAATTTTTTCTAGGAAAGAAATATGGTCAGCCCAGATTCCTGATGTCAGCAGGTAGGGTTCCCCTTGGGGCTGTCAGGGTAGCACAGGTTAGAGGTGGGGGCTGGTTGGGTCTGGGACATATCCTTAATTGTTTGATTTTTTGGAGGCATCCGGCTACTCAGGGACAAAGGGCCCTTTGAGAAAAACACCGGCCGTATTCCCTGTTAAGGAAAAAGTTGCAGCCCTTGTTGCTGATGTCAGTTTGTAGGGTTCCCTTGGGACTGTCAGGGCAGCAGTGGTTGAGGTGGGGGTAGGTTGGGTCTGGGATATATCTTTAATTGTTTTTATATTTTGGAGGCGGCCGGCCACTCTGGGGACCCAGGCTCCTGAAGGACAAACACCGGCCCTTTTCCCTTTGAACGAAAAGTTGCTAGACCAGGTTTCCTGATGTCAGTTAGTAGAGTTCTCTTGAGACTGTCGGGGCAGCACAAATTTGAGGTGCGGGGCAGGTTGGGTCTGGGACATATCTTTAATCGTTTGGAGATTTTGGAGGCGGCTGGCCACTCTGGGACAAAGGTTCCTGAAGACAAACACCGGCCCTTTTCCCTGTGAAGGAAAAGTGCCAGCCCAGGTTCCTCTTGTCAGTTTATAGGGTTCCTTTGGGACTGTCAGGGCAGCACAAGTTTGTGGTGGGGGCAGATTAAGTCTGGGACATATCATTAATCGTTTGGATTTCTTTGGAGGCATCTGGCCAGCTCAGGGACAAAGGCCCCTGCAGGAAGACACGAGCAATTTTTTCTAGGAAAGAAATATGGTCAACCCTGGTTCCTGATGTCAGCAGGTAGGGTTCCCTTGGGACTGTCAGGGCAGCACAAATTTGAGGTGGGGGCAGGTTAGGTTTGGGACATATCTTTAATCTTTTGGATTTTTTGGAGGCAGCCGGCCACTCAAGGCCACAGGCTCCTCGAGAAAAAGACCGCTCCTTTTCCCTGTAAGGAAAAGTTGCCGGTCCAGGTTGCTGATGTCTGCATGTAGAGTTCCCGTTGGACTGTCAAGGAAGCACAGTTTTGAGGTGGGGGCAGGTTGGGTCTGGGACATATCTTTAATCGTTTGGATTTTTTGGAGGCGGCCGGCCACTCAGGGACAAAGGCCCCTGCAGGAAGACACGAGCAATTTTTTCTAGGAAAGAAATATGGTCAGCCCAGATTCCTGATGTCAGCAGGTAGGGTTCCTTTGGGGCTGTCAGGGTAGCAAAGGTTAGAGGTGGGGGCCGGTTGGGTCTGGGAAATATCTTTAATAGTTTGGATTTTTTGGAAGGGTCCAGCCACTCAGGGACAAAGTCCCTGCAGGAAAACACCGGCCATTTTCGCTGGGAAGGAAAAGTGTCCAGTCCAGGATCCTGCTGTCACTTTGAAGGGTTCCCTTGGGACTGTCAGGGCAGCACAGGTTAGAGGTGGGGGCCGGTTGGGTCTGGGACATATCCTTAATTGTTTGGATTTTTTGGAGGCGTTTGGATTTTTTGGAGGCATCCGGCCAGTCAGGGACAAAGGCCCCTGCAGGAAGACACGAGCAATTTTTTCTAGGAAAGAAATATGGTCAACCCTGGTTCCTGATGTCAGCAGGTAGGGTTCCCTTGGGACTGTCAGGGCAGCACAAATTTGAGGTGGGGGCAGGTTAGGTTTGGGACATATCTTTAATCGTTTGGATTTTTTGGAGGCAGCCGGCCACTCAAGGCCACAGGCTCCTCGAGAAAAAGACCGCTCCTTTTCCCTTTAAGGAAAAGTTGCCGGTCCAGGTTGCTGATGTCTGCATGTAGAGTTCCCGTTGGACTGTCAAGGCAGCACAGTTTTGAGGTGGGGGCAGGTTGGGTCTGGGACATATCTTTAATCGTTTGGATTTTTTGGAGGCGGCCGGCCACTCAGGGACAAAGGCCCCTGCAGGAAGACACGAGCAATTTTTTCTAGGAAAGAAATATGGTCAGCCCAGATTCCTGATGTCAGCAGGTAGGGTTCTTTTGGGGCTGTCAGGGTAGCAAATGTCAGAGGTGGGGGCCGGTTGGGTCTGGGAAATATCTTTAATTGTTTGGATTTTTTGGAAGGGTCCAGCCACTCAGGGACAAAGTCCCTGCAGGAAAACACCGGCCATTTTCGCTGGGAAGGAAAAGTTGCCAGCCCTTGTTGCTGATGTCAGTTTGTAGGGTTCCCTTTGGACTGTCAGGGCATCACAGGTTAGAGGTGGGGGCCGGTTGGGTCTGGGACATATCCGTAATTGTTTGGATTTTTTGGAGGCGGCGGGCCAGTCAAGGCCAAAGGCCCTTGGAGACAAACACCGGCCGTATTCCCTGTTAAGGAAAAGTTGCCAGCCCTGGTTGCTGATGTCAGTTGGTAGGGTTCCCTTTGGACTGTCAGGGCAGCACAGGTTTGAGGTGGGGGCATGTTGGGTCTTGGACATATCCTTCATCGTTTGGATTTTTTGGAGGCGGCGGGCCACTCAAGGCCAAAGGCTCCTCAAGAAAAAGACCACCCATTTTCCCTGTGAAGGAAAAGTTGCCAAGGCAGGTTCCTGATGTCAGTTTTAGGCTTCCCTTGGGACTGTCAGGGCAGCACGGTTTTGAGGTGGGGGCAGGTTGGGTCTGGGACATATCTTTAATCGTTTGGATTTTTTGGAGGCGGCCGGCCACTCAGGGACAAAGGCCCCTGCAGGAAGACACGAGCAATTTTTTCTAGGAAAGAAATATGGTCAGCCCAGATTCCTGATGTCAGCAGGTAGGGTTCCTTTGGGGCTGTCAGGGTAGCAAAGGTTAGAGGTGGGGGCCGGTTGGGTCTGGGAAATATCTTTAATCGTTTGGATTTTTTGGAAGGGTCCAGCCACTCAGGGACAAAGTCCTTGCAGGAAAACACCGGCCATTTTCGCTGGGAAGGAAAAGTGTCCAGTCCAGGATCCTGCTGTCACTTTGAAGGGTTCCCTTGGGACTGTCAGGGCAGCACAGGTTAGAGGTGGGGGCCGGTTGGGTCTGGGACATATCCTTAATTGTTTGGATTTTTTGGAGGCGGCGGGCCAGTCAAGGCCAAAGGCCCTTGGAGACAAACACCGGCCGTATTCCCTGTTAAGGAAAAGTTGCCAGCCCTGGTTGCTGATGTCAGTTTGTAGGGTTCCCTTTGGACTGTCAGGGCAGCACAGGTTTGAGGTGGGGGCATGTTGGGTCTGGGACATATCTGTAATCGTTTGGATTTTTTGGAGGCATTCGGCCACTCAGGGACAGAGGCCCCTGCAGGAAGACACGAGCAATTTTTTCTAGGAAAGAAATATGGTCAACCCTGGTTCCTGATGTCAGCAGGTAGGGTTCCCTTGGGACTGTCAGGGCAGCACAAATTTGAGGTGGGGGCAGGTTAGGTTTGGGACATATCTTTAATCCTTTGGATTTTTTGGAGGCGGCCGGCCACTCAAAGCCACAGGCTCCTCGAGAAAAAGACCGCTCCTTTTCCCTGTAAGGAAAAGTTGCCGGTCCAGGTTGCTGATGTCTGCATGTAGAGTTCCCGTTGGACTGTCAAGGCAGCACAGTTTTGAGGTGGGGGCAGGTTGGGTCTGGGAAATATCTTTAATTGTTTGGATTTTTTGGAGGCGTCCGGCCACTCAGGGACAAAGTCCCCTGCAGGAAAACACCGGCCCATTTTCCCTGGGAAGGAAAAGTGTCCAGCCCAGGATCCTGCTGTCACTTTGAAGGGTTCCCTTGGGACTGTCAGGGTAGCACAGGTGAGAGGTGGGCGCCGGTTGGGTCTGGGACATAGCTTTAATCATTTGGATTTTTTGGAGGCGGCCGGCCAGTCTAGGCCAAACGCCCTTGGAGACAAACACCGACCGTATTCCCTGTGAAGGAAAAGTTGCCAGCCCTGGTTGCTGATGTCAGTTTGTAGGGTTCCCTTTGGACTGTCAGGGCAGCACAGGTTTGAGGTGGGGGCATGTTGGGTCTGGGACATATCTGTAATCGTTTGGATTTTTTGGAGGCATCCGGCCACTCAGGGACAAAGGCCCCTGCAGGAAGACACGAGCAATTTTTTCTAGGAAAGAAATATGGTCAACCCTGGTTCCTGATGTCAGCAGGTAGGGTTCCCTTGGGACTGTCAGGGCAGCACAAATTTGAGGTGGGGGCAGGTTAGGTTTGGGACATATCTTTAATCTTTTGGATTTTTTGGAGGCAGCCGGCCACTCAAGGCCACAGGCTCCTCGAGAAAAAGACCGCTCCTTTTCCCTTTAAGGAAAAGTTGCCGGTCCAGGTTGCTGATGTCTGCATGTAGAGTTCCCGTTGGACTGTCAAGGCAGCACAGTTTTGAGGTGGGGGCAGGTTGGGTCTGGGACATATCTTTAATCGTTTGGATTTTTTGGAGGCGTCCGGCCACTCAGGGACAAAGTCCCCTGCAGGAAAACACCGGCCCATTTTCCCTGGGAAGGAAAAGTGTCCAGCCCAGGATCCTGCTGTCACTTTGAAGGGTTCCCTTGGGACTGTCAGGGTAGCACAGGTGAGAGGTGGGCGCCGGTTGGGTCTGGGACATAGCTTTAATCATTTGGATTTTTTGGAGGCAGCCGGCCAGTCTAGGCCAAACGCCCTTGGAGAGAAACACCGGCCGTATTCCCTGTTAAGGAAAAGTTGCCAGCCCTTGTTGCTGATCTCAGTTTGTAGGGTTCCCTTTGGACTGTCAGGGCATCACAGGTTTGAGGTGGGGGCAGGTTGGGTCTGGGACATATCTTTAATCATTTGGATTTTTTGGAGGCGTCTGGCCACTCAGGGACAAAGGCCCCTGCAGGAAGACACGAGCAATTTTTTCTAGGAAAGAAATATGGTCAACCCTGGTTCCTGATGTCAGCAGGTAGGGTTCCCTTGGGACTGTCAGGGCAGCACAAATTTGAGGTGGGGGCAGGTTAGGTTTGGGACATATCTTTAATCGTTTGGATTTTTTGGAGGCAGCCGGCCACTCAAGGCCACAGGCTCCTCGAGAAAAAGACCGCTCCTTTTCCCTTTAAGGAAAAGTTGCCGGTCCAGGTTGCTGATGTCTGCATGTAGAGTTCTCTTGAGACTGTCGGGGCAGCACAAATTTGAGGTGGGGGCAGGTTGGGTCTGGGACATATCTTTAATCGTTTGGATTTTTTGGAGGCGGCCGGCCACTCAGGGACAAAGGCCCCTGCAGGAAGACACGAGCAATTTTTTCTAGGAAAGAAATATGGTCAGCCCAGATTCCTGATGTCAGCAGGTAGGGTTCCTTTGGGGCTGTCAGGGTAGCAAAGGTTAGAGGTGGGGGCCGGTTGGGTCTGGGAAATATCTTTAATCATTTGGATTTTTTGGAAGGGTCCAGCCACTCAGGGACAAAATCCCTGCAGGAAAACACCGGCCATTTTCGCTGGGAAGGAAAAGTGTCCAGTCCAGGATCCTGCTGTCACTTTGAAGGGTTCCCTTGGGACTGTCAGGGCAGCACAGGTTAGAGGTGGGGGACGGTTGGGTCTGGGACATATCCTTAATTGTTTGGATTTTTTGGAGGCGGCGGGCCAGTCAAGGCCAAAGGCCCTTGGAGAAAAACACCGGCCGTATTCCCTGTTAAGGAAAAGTTGCCAGCCCTGGTTGCTGATGTCAGTTTGTAGGGTTCCCTTGGGACTGTCAGGGCAGCACAGGTTTGAGGTGGGGGCAGGTTGAGTCTGGGACATATCTTTAATCATTTGGATTTTTTGGAGGCGTCCGGCCACTCAGGGACAAAGTCCCCTGGAGGAAGACACGAGCAATTTTTTCTAGGAAAGAAATATGGTCAACCCAGATTCCTGATGTCAGCAGGTAGGGATTCCTTGGGACTGTCAGGGCAGCACAGCATTGAGGTGGCGGCACATTAGGTCTGGGAAATATGTTTAATTGTTTGGATATTTTGGAGGCGGCCGGCCACTCAGGGACAAAGGCCCCTGCAGGAAGACACAAGCAATTTTTTCTTTGAAAGAAATATGGTCAGCCCAGATTCCTGATGTCAGCAGGTAGGGTTCCCTTGGGACTGTCAGGGCAGCACAAATTTGGGGTGGGGGTAGGTTGGGTCTGGGACATATCTTTAATCGTTTGGATATTTTGGAGGCGGCCGGCCACTCTGGGACCCAGGCTCCTGAAGACAAACACCGGCCCTTTTCCCTTTGAACGAAATTTTGCTAGACCAGGTTCCTGATGTCAGTTAGTAGAGTTCTCTTGAGACTGTCGGGGCAGCACAAATTCGAGGTGCGGGGCAGGTTGGGTCTGGGACATATCTTTAATCGTTTGGAGATTTTGGAGGCAGCCGGCCACTCTGGGACAAAGGTTCCTGAAGACAAACACCGGCCCTTTTCCCTGTGAAGGAAAAGTTGCCAGCCCAGGTTCCTCCCCTCAGTTTATAGGGTTCCTTTTAGACTGTCAGGGTAGCACAAGTTTGTGGTGGGGGCAGATTAAGTCTGGGACATATCATTAATCGTTTGGATTTTTTGGAGGCATCCGGCTACTCAGGGACAAAGGCCCTTGGAGACAAACACCGGCCATATTCCCTGTTAAGGAAAAGTTGCCAGCCCTTGTTGCTGATGTCAGTTTGTAGTGTTCCCTTGGGACTCTCAGGGCAGCACAAGTTTCTGGTGGGGGCAGGTTGGGTCTGGGACATATCTTTAGTCGTTTGGATTTTTTGGAGGCGTCCGGCCACTCAGGGACAAAGGCCCCTGCAGGAAGACACGAGCAATTTTTTCTAGGAAAGAAATATGGTCAACCCTGGTTCCTGATGTCAGCAGGTAGGGTTCCCTTGGGACTGTCAGGGCAGCACAAATTTGAGGTGGGGGCAGGTTAGGTTTGGGACATATCTTTAATCGTTTGGATTTTTTGGAGGTAGCCGGCCACTCAAGGCCACAGGCTCCTCGAGAAAAAGACCGCTCCTTTTCCCTGTAAGGAAAAGTTGCCGGTCCAGGTTGCTGATGTCTGCATGTAGAGTTCCCGTTGGACTGTCAAGCCAGCACAGTTTTGAGGTGCGGGCAGGTTGGGTCTGGGATATATCTTTAATCGTTTTTATATTTTGGAGGCGGACGGCCACTCTGGGACCCAGGCTCCTGAAGACAAACACCGGCCCTTTTCCCTTTGAACGAAAAGTTGCTAGACCAGGTTCCTGATGTCAGTTAGTAGAGTTCTCTTGAGACTGCCGGGGGCAGCACAAATTTGAGGTGCGGGGCAGGTTGGGTCTGGGACATATCTTTAATCGTTTGGAGATTTTGGAGGTGGCCAGCCACTCTGGGACAAAGGTTCCTGAAGACAAACACCGGCCCTTTTCCCTGTGAAGGAAAAGTTGCCAGCCCGGATTCCTCTTGTGGGTTATAGGGTTCCTTTGGGACTGTCAGGGCAGCACAAGTTTGTGGTGGGGGGCAGATTAAGTCTGGGACATATCATTAATCGATTGGATTTTTTGGAGGCATCCGGCCAGTCAGGGACAAAGGCCCCTGCAGGAAGACACGAGCAATTTTTTCTAGGTTTTTCTAGGAAAGAAATATGGTCAACCCTGGTTCCTGATGTCAGCAGGTAGGGTTCCCTTGGGACTGTCAGGGCAGCACAAATTTGAGGTGGGGGCAGGTTAGGTTTGGGACATATCTTTAATCCTTTGGATTTTTTGGAGGCAGCCGGCCACTCAAGGCCACAGGCTCCTCGAGAAAAAGACCGCTCCTTTTCCCTTTAAGGAAAAGTTGCCGGTCCAGGTTGCTGATGTCTGCATGTAGAGTTCCCGTTGGACTGTCAAGGCAGCACAGTTTTGAGGTGGGGGCAGGTTGGGTCTGGGACATATCTTTAATCGTTTGGATTTTTTGGAGGCGGCCGGCCACTCAGGGACAAAGGCCCCTGCAGGAAGACACGAGCAATTTTTTCTAGGAAAGAAATATGGTCAGCCCAGATTCCTGATGTCAGCAGGTAGGGTTCTTTTGGGGCTGTCAGGGTAGCAAATGTCAGAGGTGGGGGCCGGTTGGGTCTGGGAAATATCTTTAATCGTTTGGATTTTTTGGAAGGGTCCAGCCACTCAGGGACAAAGTCCCTGCAGGAAAACACCGGCCATTTTCGCTGGGAAGGAAAAGTTGCCAGCCCTTGTTGCTGATGTCAGTTTGTAGGGTTCCCTTTGGACTGTCAGGGCATCACAGGTTAGAGGTGGGGGCCAGTTGGGTCTGGGACATATCCGTAATTGTTTGGATTTTTTGGAGGCGGCGGGCCAGTCAAGGCCAAAGGCCCTTGGAGACAAACACCGGCCGTATTCCCTGTTAAGGAAAAGTTGCCAGCCCTGGTTGCTGATGTCAGTTGGTAGGGTTCCCTTTGGACTGTCAGGGCAGCACAGGTTTGAGGTGGGGGCATGTTGGGTCTTGGACATATCCTTCATCGTTTGGATTTTTTGGAGGCGGCGGGCCACTCAAGGCCAAAGGCTCCTCAAGAAAAAGACCACCCATTTTCCCTGTGAAGGAAAAGTTGCCAAGGCAGGTTCCTGATGTCAGTTTTAGGCTTCCCTTGGGACTGTCAGGGCAGCACAGGTTTGAGGTGGGGGCAGGTTGGGTCTGGGACATATCTTTAATCGTTTGGATTTTTTGGAGGCGGCCGGCCACTCAGGGACAAAGGCCCCTGCAGGAAGACACGAGCAATTTTTTCTAGGAAAGAAATATGGTCAGCCCAGATTCCTGATGTCAGCAGGTAGGGTTCCTTTGGGGCTGTCAGGGTAGCAAAGGTTAGAGGTGGGGGCCGGTTGGGTCTGGGAAATATCTTTAATCGTTTGGATTTTTTGGAAGGGTCCAGCCACTCAGGGACAAAGTCCTTGCAGGAAAACACCGGCCATTTTCGCTGGGAAGGAAAAGTGTCCAGTCCAGGATCCTGCTGTCACTTTGAAGGGTTCCCTTGGGACTGTCAGGGCATCACAGGTTAGAGGTGGGGGCCGGTTGGGTCTGGGACATATCCTTAATTGTTTGGATTTTTTGGAGGCGGCGGGCCAGTCAAGGCCAAAGGCCCTTGGAGACAAACACCGGCCGTATTCCCTGTTAAGGAAAAGTTGCCAGCCCTGGTTGCTGATGTCAGTTTGTAGGGTTCCCTTTGGACTGTCAGGGCAGCACAGGTTTGAGGTGGGGGCATGTTGGGTCTGGGACATATCTGTAATCGTTTGGATTTTTTGGAGGCATCCGGCCACTCAAGGCCACAGGCTCCTCGAGAAAAAGACCGCTCCTTTTCCCTGTAAGGAAAAGTTGCCGGTCCAGGTTGCTGATGTCTGCATGTAGAGTTCCCGTTGGACTGTCAAGGCAGCACACTTTTGAGGTGGGGGCAGGTTGGGTCTGGGACATATCTTTAATCGTTTGGATTTTTTGGAGGCGGCCGGCCACTCAGGGACAAAGGCCCCTGCAGGAAGACACGAGCAATTTTTTCTAGGAAAGAAATATGGTCAGCCCAGATTCCTGATGTCAGCAGGTAGGGTTCTTTTGGGGCTGTCAGGGTAGCAAAGGTTAGAGGTGGGGGCCGGTTGGGTCTTGGAAATATCTTTAATCGTTTGGATTTTTTGGAAGGGTCCAGCCACTCAGGGACAAAGTCCCTGCAGGAAAACACCGGCCATTTTCGCTGGGAAGGAAAAGTTGCCAGCCCTTGTTGCTGATGTCAGTTTGTAGGGTTCCCTTTGGACTGTCAGGGCATCACAGGTTAGAGGTGGGGGCCGGTTGGGTCTGGGACATATCCGTAATTGTTTGGATTTTTTTGGAGGCGGCGGGCCAGTCAAGGCCAAAGGCCCTTGGAGACAAACACCGGCCGTATTCCCTGTTAAGGAAAAGCTGCCAGCCCTGGTTGCTGATGTCAGTTGGTAGGGTTCCCTTTGGACTGTCAGGGCAGCACAGGTTTGAGGTGGGGGCATGTTGGGTCTTGGACATATCCTTCATCGTTTGGATTTTTTGGAGGCGGCGGGCCACTCAAGGCCAAAGGCTCCTCAAGAAAAAGACCACCCATTTTCCCTGTGAAGGAAAAGTTGCCAAGGCAGGTTCCTGATGTCAGTTTTAGGCTTCCCTTGGGACTGTCAGGGCAGCACAGTTTTGAGGTGGGGGCAGGTTGGGTCTGGGACATATCTTTAATCGTTTGGATTTTTTGGAGGCGGCCGGCCACTCAGGGACAAAGGCCCCTGCAGGAAGACACGAGCAATTTTTTCTAGGAAAGAATATGGTCAGCCCAGATTCCTGATGTCAGCAGGTAGGGTTCCTTTGGGGCTGTCAGGGTAGCAAAGGTTAGAGGTGGGGGCCGGTTGGGTCTGGGAAATATCTTTAATCCTTTGGATTTTTTGGAAGGGTCCAGCCACTCAGGGACAAAGTCCTTGCAGGAAAACACCGGCCATTTTCGCTGGGAAGGAAAAGTGTCCAGTCCAGGATCCTGCTGTCACTTTGAAGGGTTCCCTTGGGACTGTCAGGGCAGCACAGGTTAGAGGTGGGGGCCGGTTGGGTCTGGGACATATCCTTAATTGTTTGGATTTTTTGGAGGCAGCGGGCCAGTCAAGGCCAAAGGCCCTTGGAGACAAACACCGGCCGTATTCCCTGTTAAGGAAAAGTTGCCAGCCCTGGTTGCTGATGTCAGTTTGTAGGGTTCCCTTTGGACTGTCAGGGCAGCACAGGTTTGAGGTGGGGGCATGTTGGGTCTGGGACATATCTGTAATCGTTTGGATTTTTTGGAGGCATCCGGCCACTCAGGGACAAAGGCCCCTGCAGGAAGACACGAGCAATTTTTTCTAGGAAAGAAATATGGTCAACCCTGGTTCCTGATGTCAGCAGGTAGGGTTCCCTTGGGACTGTCAGGGCAGCACAAATTTGAGGTGGGGGCAGGTTAGGTTTGGGACATATCTTTAATCCTTTGGATTTTTTGGAGGCGGCCGGCCACTCAAAGCCACAGGCTCCTCGAGAAAAAGACCGCTCCTTTTCCCTTTAAGGAAAAGTTGCCGGTCCAGGTTGCTGATGTCTGCATGTAGAGTTCCCGTTGGACTGTCAAGGCAGCACAGTTTTGAGGTGGGGGCAGGTTGGGTCTGGGAAATATCTTTAATCGTTTGGATTTTTTGGAGGCGTCCGGCCACTCAGGGACAAAGTCCCCTGCAGGAAAACACCGGCCCATTTTCCCTGGGAAGGAAAAGTGTCCAGCCCAGGATCCTGCTGTCACTTTGAAGGGTTCCCTTGGGACTGTCAGGGTAGCACAGGTGAGAGGTGGGCGCCGGTTGGGTCTGGGACATAGCTTTAATCATTTGGATTTTTTGGAGGCGGCCGGCCAGTCTAGGCCAAACGCCCTTGGAGACAAACACCGGCCGTATTCCCTGTGAAGGAAAAGTTGCCAGCCCTGGTTGCTGATGTCAGTTTGTAGGGTTCCCTTTGGACTGTCAGGGCAGCACAGGTTTGAGGTGGGGGCAGGTTGGGTCTGGGACATATCTGTAATCGTTTGGATTTTTTGGAGGCATCCGGCCACTCAGGGACAAAGGCCCCTGCAGGAAGACACGAGCAATTTTTTCTAGGAAAGAAATATGGTCAACCCTGGTTCCTGATGTCAGCAGGTAGGGTTCCCTTGGGACTGTCAGGGCAGCACAAATTTGAGGTGGGGGCAGGTTAGGTTTGGGACATATCTTTAATCTTTTGGATTTTTTTGGAGGCAGCCGGCCACTCAAGGCCACAGGCTCCTCGAGAAAAAGACCGCTCCTTTTCCCTGTAAGGAAAAGTTGCCGGTCCAGGTTGCTGATGTCTGCATGTAGAGTTCCCGTTGGACTGTCAAGGCAGCACAGTTTTGAGGTGGGGGCAGGTTGGGTCTGGGACATATCTTTAATCGTTTGGATTTTTTGGAGGCGGCCGGCCACTCAGGGACAAAGGCCCCTGCAGGAAGACACGAGCAATTTTTTCTAGGAAAGAAATATGGTCAGCCCAGATTCCTGATGTCAGCAGGTAGGGTTCTTTTGGGGCTGTCAGGGTAGCAAAGGTTAGAGGTGGGGGCCGGTTGGGTCTGGGAAATATCTTTAATCGTTTGGATTTTTTGGAAGGGTCCAGCCACTCAGGGACAAAATCCCTGCAGGAAAACACCGGCCATTTTCGCTGGGAAGGAAAAGTTGCCAGCCCTTGTTGCTGATGTCAGTTTGTAGGGTTCCCTTTGGACTGTCAGGGCATCACAGGTTAGAGGTGGGGGCCGGTTGGGTCTGGGACATATCCTTAATTGTTTGCATTTTTTGGAGGCGGCGGGCCAGTCAAGGCCAAAGGCCCTTGGAGACAAACACCGGCCGTATTCCCTGTGAAGGAAAAGTTGCCAGCCCTGGTTGCTGATGTCAGTTTGTAGGGTTCCCTTTGGACTGTCAGGGCAGCACAGGTTAGAGGCGGGGGCTGGTTGGGTCTGGGACATATCCTTAATTGTTTGGATTTTTTGGAGGCAGCCGGCCACTCAAGGCCACAGGCTCCTCGAGCAAAAGACCGCTCCTTTTCCCTGTAAGGAAAAGTTGCCGGTCCAGGTTGCTGATGTCTGCATGTAGAGTTCCCGTTGGACTGTCAAGGCTGCACAGTTTTGAGGTGGGGGCAGGTTGGGTCTGGGACATATCTTTAATCGTTTGGATTTTTTGGAGGCGGCCGGCCACTCAGGGACAAAGGCCCCTGCAGAAGACACGAGCAATTTTTTCTAGGAAAGAAATATGGTCAGCCCAGATTCCTGATGTCAGCAGGTAGGGTTCCTTGGGGGCTGTCAGGGTAGCAAAGGTTAGAGGTGGGGGCCGGTTGGGTCTGGGAAATATCTTTAATCGTTTGGATTTTTTGGAAGGGTCCAGCCACTCAGGGACAAAGTCCCTGCAGGAAAACACCGGCCATTTTCGCTGGGAAGGAAAAGTTGCCAGTCCAGGATCCTGCTGTCACTTTGAAGGGTTCCCTTGGGACTGTCAGGGGCAGCACAGGTTAGAGGTGGGGGCCGGTTGGGTCTGGGACATATCCTTAATTGTTTGGATTTTTTGGAGGCGGCGGGCCAGTCAAGGCCAAAGGCCCTTGGAGACAAACACCGGCCGTATTCCCTGTTAAGGAAAAGTTGCCAGCCCTGGTTGCTGATGTCAGTTTGTAGGGTTCCCTTTGGACTGTCAGGGCAGCACAGGTTTGAGGTGGGGGCATGTTGGGTCTGGGACATATCTGTAATCGTTTGGATTTTTGGAGGCATCCGGCCACTCAGGGACAAAGGCCCCTGCAGGAAGACACGAGCAATTTTTTCTAGGAAAGAAATATGGTCAACCCTGGTTCCTGATGTCAGCAGGTAGGGTTCCCTTGGGACTGTCAGGGCAGCACAAATTTGAGGTGGGGGCAGGTTAGGTTTGGGACATATCTTTAATCCTTTGGATTTTTTTGGAGGCGGCCGGCCACTCAAAGCCACAGGCTCCTCGAGAAAAAGACCGCTCCTTTTCCCTGTAAGGAAAAGTTGCCGGTCCAGGTTGCTGATGTCTGCATGTAGAGTTCCGTTGGACTGTCAAGGCAGCACAGTTTTGAGGTGGGGGCAGGTTGGGTCTGGGAAATATCTTTAATCGTTTGGATTTTTTGGAGGCGTCCGGCCACTCAGGGACAAAGTCCCCTGCAGGAAAACACCGGCCCATTTTCCCTGGGAAGGAAAAGTGTCCAGCCCAGGATCCTGCTGTCACTTTGAAGGGTTCCCTTGGGACTGTCAGGGTAGCACAGGTGAGAGGTGGGCGCCGGTTGGGTCTGGGACATAGCTTTAATCATTTGGATTTTTTGGAGGCGGCCGGCCAGTCTAGGCCAAACGCCCTTGGAGAAAAACACCGGCCGTATTCCCTGTGAAGGAAAAGTTGCCAGCCCTTGTTGCTGATCTCAGTTTGTAGGGTTCCCTTTGGACTGTCAGGGCATCACAGGTTTGAGGTGGGGGCATGTTGGGTCTGGGACATATCTTTAATCATTTGGATTTTTTGGAGGCGTCTGGCCACTCAGGGACAAAGGCCCCTGCAGGAAGACACGAGCAATTTTTTCTAGGAAAGAAATATGGTCAACCCTGGTTCCTGATGTCAGCAGGTAGGGTTCCCTTGGGACTGTCAGGGCAGCACAAATTTGAGGTGGGGGCAGGTTAGGTTTGGGACATATCTTTAATCTTTTGGATTTTTTGGAGGCAGCCGGCCACTCAAGGCCACAGGCTCCTCGAGAAAAAGACCGCTCCTTTTCCCTGTAAGGAAAAGTTGCCGGTCCAGGTTGCTGATGTCTGCATGTAGAGTTCTCTTGAGACTGTCGGGGCAGCACAAATTTGAGGTGGGGGCAGGTTGGGTCTGGGACATATCTTTAATCGTTTGGATTTTTTGGAGGCGGCCGGCCACTCAGGGACAAAGGCCCCTGCAGAAGACACGAGCAATTTTTTCTAGGAAAGAAATATGGTCAGCCCAGATTCCTGATGTCAGCAGGTAGGGTTCTTTTGGGGCTGTCAGGGTAGCAAAGGTTAGAGGTGGGGGCCGGTTGGGTCTGGGAAATATCTTTAATCATTTGGATTTTTTGGAAGGGTCCAGCCACTCAGGGACAAAGTCCCTGCAGGAAAACACCGGCCATTTTCGCTGGGAAGGAAAAGTTGCCAGCGCTTGTTGCTGATGTCAGTTTGTAGGGTTCCCTTTGGACTGTCAGGGCATCACAGGTTAGAGGTGGGGGCCGGTTGGGTCTGGGACATATCCGTAATTGTTTGGATTTTTTGGAGGCGGCGGGGCCAGTCAAGGCCAAAGGCCCTTGGAGACAAACACCGGCCGTATTCCCTGTTAAGGAAAAGTTGCCAGCCCTGGTTGCTGATGTCAGTTTGTAGGGTTCCCTTGGGACTGTCAGGGCAGCACAGGTTTGAGGTGGGGGCAGGTTGAGTCTGGGACATATCTTTAATCATTTGGATTTTTTGGAGGCGTCCGGCCACTCAGGGACAAAGTCCCCTGGAGGAAGACATGAGCAATTTTTTCTAGGAAAGAAATATGGTCAACCCAGATTCCTGATGTCAGCAGGTAGGGATTCCTTGGGACTGTCAGGGCAGCACAGCATTGAGGTGGCGGCACATTAGGTCTGGGAAATATGTTTAATCGTTTGGATATTTTGGAGGCGGCCGGCCACTCAGGGACAAAGGCCCCTGCAGGAAGACACAAGCAATTTTTTCTTTGAAAGAAATATGGTCAGCCCAGATTCCTGATGTCAGCAGGTAGGGTTCCCTTGGGACTGTCAGGGCAGCACAGGTTTGATGTGGGGGCAGGTTGGGTCTGGGACATATCTCTAATCATTTGGATTTTTGGAGGCATCCGGCCACTCAGGGACAAAGGCCCCTGCAGGAAGACACGAGCAATTTTTTCCAGGAAAGAAAGATGGTCAACCCAGGTTCCTGATGTCAGCAGGTAGGGTTCCCTTGGGACTGTCAGGGCAGCACAAATTTGGGGTGGGGGTAGGTTGGGTCTGGGACATATCTTTAATCGTTTGGATATTTTGGAGGCGGCCGGCCACTCTGGGACCCAGGCTCCTGAAGACAAACACCGGCCCTTTTCCCTTTGAACGAAATTTTGCTAGACCAGGTTCCTGATGTCAGTTAGTAGAGTTCTCTTGAGACTGTCGGGGCAGCACAAATTTGAGGTGCGGGGCAGGTTGGGTCTGGGACATATCTTTAATCGTTTGGAGATTTTGGAGGCAGCCGGCCACTCTGGGACAAAGGTTCCTGAAGACAAACACCGGCCCTTTTCCCTGTGAAGGAAAAGTTGCCAGCCCAGGTTCCTCCCCTCAGTTTATAGGGTTCCTTTTAGACTGTCAGGGTAGCACAAGTTTGTGGTGGGGGCAGATTAAGTCTGGGACATATCATTAATCGTTTGGATTTTTTGGAGGCATCCGGCTACTCAGGGACAAAGGCCCTTGGAGACAAACACCGGCCATATTCCCTGTTAAGGAAAAGTTGCCAGCCCTTGTTGCTGATGTCAGTTTGTAGTGTTCCCTTGGGACTCTCAGGGCAGCACAAGTTTCTGGTGGGGGCAGGTTGGGTCTGGGACATATCTGTAATCGTTTGGATTTTTTGGAGGCGTCCGGCCACTCAGGGACAAAGGCCCCTGCAGGAAGACACGAGCAATTTTTTCTAGGAAAGAAATATGGTCAACCCTGGTTCCTGATGTCAGCAGGTAGGGTTCCCTTGGGACTGTCAAGGCAGCACAAATTTGAGGTGGGGGCAGGTTAGGTTTGGGACATATCTTTAATCGTTTGGATTTTTTGGAGGTAGCCGGCCACTCAAGGCCACAGGCTCCTCGAGAAAAAGACCGCTCCTTTTCCCTGTAAGGAAAAGTTGCCGGTCCAGGTTGCTGATGTCTGCATGTAGAGTTCCCGTTGGACTGTCAAGCCAGCACAGTTTTGAGGTGGGGGCAGGTTGGGTCTGGGATATATCTTTAATCGTTTTTATATTTTGGAGGCGGACGGCCACTCTGGGACCCAGGCTCCTGAAGACAAACACCGGCCCTTTTCCCTTTGAACGAAAAGTTGCTAGACCAGGTTCTGATGTCAGTTAGTAGAGTTCTCTTGAGACTGCCGGGGCAGCACAAATTTGAGGTGCGGGGCAGGTTGGGTCTGGGACATATCTTTAATCGTTTGGAGATTTTGGAGGTGGCCAGCCACTCTGGGACAAAGGTTCCTGAAGACAAACACCGGCCCTTTTCCCTGTGAAGGAAAAGTTGCCAGCCCGGGTTCCTCTTGTGGGTTATAGGGTTCCTTTGGGACTGTCAGGGCAGCACAAGTTTGTGGTGGGGGCAGATTAAGTCTGGGACATATCATTAATCGATTGGATTTTTTGGAGGCATCCGGCCAGTCAGGGACAAAGGCCCCTGCAGGAAGACACGAGCAATTTTTTCTAGGAAAGAAATATGGTCAACCCTGGTTCCTGATGTCAGCAGGTAGGGTTCCCTTGGGACTGTCAGGGCAGCACAAATTTGAGGTGGGGGCAGGTTAAGTTTGGGACATATCTTTAATCTTTTGGATTTTTTGGAGGCAGCCGGCCACTCAAGGCCACAGGCTCCTCGAGAAAAAGACCGCTCCTTTTCCCTTTAAGGAAAAGTTGCCGGTCCAGGTTGCTGATGTCTGCATGTAGAGTTCCCGTTGGACTGTCAAGGCAGCACAGTTTTGAGGTGGGGGCAGGTTGGGTCTGGGACATATCTTTAATCGTTTGGATTTTTTGGAGGCGGCCGGCCACTCAGGGACAAAGGCCCCTGCAGGAAGACACGAGCAATTTTTTCTAGGAAAGAAATATGGTCAGCCCAGATTCCTGATGTCAGCAGGTAGGGTTCCTTTGGGGCTGTCAGGGTAGCAAAGGTTAGAGGTGGGGGCCGGTTGGGTCTGGGAAATATCTTTAATCATTTGGATTTTTTGGAAGGGTCCAGCCACTCAGGGACAAAGTCCCTGCAGGAAAACACCGGCCATTTTCGCTGGGAAGGAAAAGTTGCCAGTCCAGGATCCTGCTGTCACTTTGAAGGGTTCCCTTGGGACTGTCAGGGCAGCACAGGTTAGAGGTGGGGGCCGGTTGGGTCTGGGACATATCCTTAATTGTTTGGATTTTTTGGAGGCGGCGGGCCAGTCAAGGCCAAAGGCCCTTGGAGACAAACACCGGCCGTATTCCCTGTTAAGGAAAAGTTGCCAGCCCTGGTTGCTGATGTCAGTTTGTAGGGTTCCCTTTGGACTGTCAGGGCAGCACAGGTTTGAGGTGGGGGCATGTTGGGTCTTGGACATATCCTTCATCGTTTGGATTTTTTGGAGGCGGCGGGCCACTCAAGGCCAAAGGCTCCTCAAGAAAAAGACCACCCATTTTCCCTGTGAAGGAAAAGTTGCCAAGGCAGGTTCCTGATGTCAGTTTTAGGCTTCCCTTGGGACTGTCAGGGCAGCACAGTTTTAAGGTGGGGGCAGGTTGGGTCTGGGACATATCTTTAATCGTTTGGATTTTTTGGAGGCGGCCGGCCACTCAGGGACAAAGGCCCCTGCAGGAAGACACGAGCAATTTTTTCTAGGAAAGAAATATGGTCAGCCCAGATTCCTGATGTCAGCAGGTAGGGTTCCTTTGGGGCTGTCAGGGTAGCAAAGGTTAGAGGTGGGGGCCGGTTGGGTCTGGGAAATATCTTTAATCGTTTGGATTTTTTGGAAGGGTCCAGCCACTCAGGGACAAAGTCCTTGCAGGAAAACACCGGCCATTTTCGCTGGGAAGGAAAAGTGTCCAGTCCAGGATCCTGCTGTCACTTTGAAGGGTTCCCTTGGGACTGTCAGGGCAGCACAGGTTAGAGGTGGGGGCCGGTTGGGTCTGGGACATATCCTTAATTGTTTGGATTTTTTGGAGGCGGCGGGCCAGTCAAG
This sequence comes from Anomalospiza imberbis, assembly GCF_031753505.1. NCBI lineage: Eukaryota > Metazoa > Chordata > Aves > Passeriformes > Viduidae > Anomalospiza > Anomalospiza imberbis. The sequence continues at coordinate 20,488 of NW_027099368.1, forward strand.
GCCAAAGGCCCTTGGAGACAAACACCGGCCGTATTCCCTGTTAAGGAAAAGTTGCCAGCCCTGGTTGCTGATGTCAGTTTGTAGGGTTCCCTTTGGACTGTCAGGGCAGCACAGGTTTGAGGTGGGGGCAGGTTGGGTCTGGGACATATCTGTAATCGTTTGGATTTTTTGGAGGCATCCGGCCACTCAGGGACAAAGGCCCCTGCAGGAAGACACGAGCAATTTTTTCTAGGAAAGAAATATGGTCAACCCTGGTTCCTGATGTCAGCAGGTAGGGTTCCCTTGGGACTGCCAGGGCAGCACAAATTTGAGGTGGGGGCAGGTTAGGTTTGGGACATATCTTTAATCCTTTGGATTTTTTGGAGGCGGCCGGCCACTCAAAGCCACAGGCTCCTCGAGAAAAAGACCGCTCCTTTTCCCTTTAAGGAAAAGTTGCCGGTCCAGGTTGCTGATGTCTGCATGTAGAGTTCCCGTTGGACTGTCAAGGCAGCACAGTTTTGAGGTGGGGGCAGGTTGGGTCTGGGAAATATCTTTAATCGTTTGGATTTTTTGGAGGCGTCCGGCCACTCAGGGACAAAGTCCCCTGCAGGAAAACACCGGCCCATTTTCCCTGGGAAGGAAAAGTGTCCAGCCCAGGATCCTGCTGTCACTTTGAAGGGTTCCCTTGGGACTGTCAGGGTAGCACAGGTGAGAGGTGGGCGCCGGTTGGGTCTGGGACATAGCTTTAATCATTTGGATTTTTTGGAGGCGGCCGGCCAGTCTAGGCCAAACGCCCTTGGAGAAAAACACCGGCCGTATTCCCTGTTAAGGAAAAGTTGCCAGCCCTTGTTGCTGATCTCAGTTTGTAGGGTTCCCTTTGGACTGTCAGGGCATCACAGGTTTGAGGTGGGGGCAGGTTGGGTCTGGGACATATCTTTAATCATTTGGATTTTTTGGAGGCGTCTGGCCACTCAGGGACAAAGGCCCCTGCAGGAAGACACGAGCAATTTTTTCTAGGAAAGAAATATGGTCAACCCTGGTTCCTGATGTCAGCAGGTAGGGTTCCCTTGGGACTGTCAGGGCAGCACAAATTTGAGGTGGGGGCAGGTTAGGTTTGGGACATATCTTTAATCTTTTGGATTTTTTGGAGGCAGCCGGCCACTCAAGGCCACAGGCTCCTCGAGAAAAAGACCGCTCCTTTTCCCTTTAAGGAAAAGTTGCCGGTCCAGGTTGCTGATGTCTGCATGTAGAGTTCTCTTGAGACTGTCGGGGCAGCACAAATTTGAGGTGGGGGCAGGTTGGGTCTGGGACATATCTTTAATCGTTTGGATTTTTTGGAGGCGGCCGGCCACTCAGGGACAAAGGCCCCTGCAGGAAGACACGAGCAATTTTTTCTAGGAAAGAAATATGGTCAGCCCAGATTCCTGATGTCAGCAGGTAGGGTTCCTTTGGGGCTGTCAGGGTAGCAAAGGTTAGAGGTGGGGGCCGGTTGGGTCTGGGAAATATCTTTAATCATTTGGATTTTTTGGAAGGGTCCAGCCACTCAGGGACAAAATCCCTGCAGGAAAACACCGGCCATTTTCGCTGGGAAGGAAAAGTTGCCAGCCCTTGTTGCTGATGTCAGTTTGTAGGGTTCCCTTTGGACTGTCAGGGCATCACAGGTTAGAGGTGGGGGCCGGTTGGGTCTGGGACATATCCTTAATTGTTTGGATTTTTTGGAGGCGGCGGGCCAGTCAAGGCCAAAGGCCCTTGGAGACAAACACCGGCCGTATTCCCTGTGAAGGAAAAGTTGCCAGCCCTGGTTGCTGATGTCAGTTTGTAGGGTTCCCTTTGGACTGTCAGGGCAGCACAGGTTAGAGGCGGGGGCTGGTTGGGTCTGGGACATATCCTTAATTGTTTGGATTTTTTTGGAGGCAGCCGGCCACTCAAGGCCACAGGCTCCTCGAGAAAAAGACCGCTCCTTTTCCCTTTAAGGAAAAGTTGCCGGTCCAGGTTGCTGATGTCTGCATGTAGAGTTCCCGTTGGACTGTCAAGGCAGCACAGTTTTGAGGTGGGGGCAGGTTGGGTCTGGGACATATCTTTAATCGTTTGGATTTTTTGGAGGCGGCCGGCCACTCAGGGACAAAGGCCCCTGCAGAAGACACGAGCAATTTTTTCTAGGAAAGAAATATGGTCAGCCCAGATTCCTGATGTCAGCAGGTAGGGTTCCTTTGGGGCTGTCAGGGTAGCAAAGGTTAGAGGTGGGGGCCGGTTGGGTCTGGGAAATATCTTTAATCGTTTGGATTTTTTGGAAGGGTCCAGCCACTCAGGGACAAAGTCCCTGCAGGAAAACACCGGCCATTTTCGCTGGGAAGGAAAAGTTGCCAGTCCAGGATCCTGCTGTCACTTTGAAGGGTTCCCTTGGGACTGTCAGGGCAGCACAGGTTAGAGGTGGGGGCCGGTTGGGTCTGGGACATATCCTTAATTGTTTGGATTTTTTGGAGGCGGCGGGCCAGTCAAGGCCAAAGGCCCTTGGAGACAAACACCGGCCGTATTCCCTGTTAAGGAAAAGTTGCCAGCCCTGGTTGCTGATGTCAGTTTGTAGGGTTCCCTTTGGACTGTCAGGGCAGCACAGGTTTGAGGTGGGGGCATGTTGGGTCTGGGACATATCTGTAATCGTTTGGATTTTTTGGAGGCATCCGGCCACTCAGGGACAAAGGCCCCTGCAGGAAGACACGAGCAATTTTTTCTAGGAAAGAAATATGGTCAACCCTGGTTCCTGATGTCAGCAGGTAGGGTTCCCTTGGGACTGTCAGGGCAGCACAAATTTGAGGTGGGGGCAGGTTAGGTTTGGGACATATCTTTAATCCTTTGGATTTTTTGGAGGCGGCCGGCCACTCAAAGCCACAGGCTCCTCGAGAAAAAGACCGCTCCTTTTCCCTGTAAGGAAAAGTTGCCGGTCCAGGTTGCTGATGTCTGCATGTAGAGTTCCCGTTGGACTGTCAAGGCAGCACAAATTTGAGGTGGGGGCAGGTTGGGTCTGGGAAATATCTTTAATCGTTTGGATTTTTTGGAGGCGTCCGGCCACTCAGGGACAAAGTCCCCTGCAGGAAAACACCGGCCCATTTTCCCTGGGAAGGAAAAGTGTCCAGCCCAGGATCCTGCTGTCACTTTGAAGGGTTCCCTTGGGACTGTCAGGGTAGCACAGGTGAGAGGTGGGCGCCGGTTGGGTCTGGGACATAGCTTTAATCATTTGGATTTTTTGGAGGCGGCCGGCCAGTCTAGGCCAAACGCCCTTGGAGAAAAACACCGGCCGTATTCCCTGTGAAGGAAAAGTAGCCACCCCTTGTTGCTGATCTCAGTTTGTAGGGTTCCCTTTGGACTGTCAGGGCATCACAGGTTTGAGGTGGGGGCAGGTTGGGTCTGGGACATATCTTTAATCATTTGGATTTTTTGGAGGCATCCGGCCACTCAGGGACAAAGGCCCCTGCAGGAAGACACGAGCAATTTTTTCTAGGAAAGAAATATGGTCAACCCTGGTTCCTGATGTCAGCAGGTAGGGTTCCCTTGGGACTGTCAGGGCAGCACAAATTTGAGGTGGGGGCAGGTTAGGTTTGGGACATATCTTTAATCTTTTGGATTTTTTGGAGGCAGCCGGCCACTCAAGGCCACAGGCTCCTCGAGAAAAAGACCGCTCCTTTTCCCTTTAAGGAAAAGTTGCCGGTCCAGGTTGCTGATGTCTGCATGTAGAGTTCTCTTGAGACTGTCGGGGCAGCACAAATTTGAGGTGGGGGCAGGTTGGGTCTGGGACATATCTTTAATCGTTTGGATTTTTTGGAGGCGGCCGGCCACTCAGGGACAAAGGCCCCTGCAGGAAGACACGAGCAATTTTTTCTAGGAAAGAAATATGGTCAGCCCAGATTCCTGATGTCAGCAGGTAGGGTTCCTTTGGGGCTGTCAGGGTAGCAAAGGTTAGAGGTGGGGGCCGGTTGGGTCTGGGAAATATCTTTAATCATTTGGATTTTTTGGAAGGGTCCAGCCACTCAGGGACAAAATCCCTGCAGGAAAACACCGGCCATTTTCGCTGGGAAGGAAAAGTTGCCAGCCCTTGTTGCTGATGTCAGTTTTTAGGGTTCCCTTTGGACTGTCAGGGCATCAAAGGTTAGAGGTGGGGGCCGGTTGGGTCTGGGACATATCCTTAATTGTTTGGATTTTTTGGAGGCGGCGGGCCAGTCAAGGCCAAAGGCCCTTGGAGACAAACACCGGCCGTATTCCCTGTTAAGGAAAAGTTGCCAGCCCTGGTTGCTGATGTCAGTTGGTAGGGTTCCCTTGGGACTGTCAGGGCAGCACAGGTTTGAGGTGGGGGCAGGTTGAGTCTGGGACATATCTTTAATCATTTGGATTTTTTGGAGGCGTCCGGCCACTCAGGGACAAAGTCCCCTGGAGGAAGACATGAGCAATTTTTTCTAGGAAAGAAATATGGTCAACCCAGATTCCTGATGTCAGCAGGTAGGGATTCTTGGGACTGTCAGGGCAGCACAGCATTGAGGTGGCGGCACATTAGGTCTGGGAAATATGTTTAATCGTTTGGATATTTTGGAGGCGGCCGGCCACTCAGGGACAAAGGCCCCTGCAGGAAGACACAAGCAATTTTTTCTTTGAAAGAAATATGGTCAGCCCAGATTCCTGATGTCAGCAGGTAGGGTTCCCTTGGGACTGTCAGGGCAGCACAGGTGTGATGTGGGGGCAGGTTGGGTCTGGGACATATCTTTAATCATTTGGATTTTTTGGAGGCATCCGGCCACTCAGGGACAAAGGCCCCTGCAGGAAGACACGAGCAATTTTTTCCAGGAAAGAAAGATGGTCAACCCAGGTTCCTGATGTCAGCAGGTAGGGTTCCCTTGGGACTGTCAGGGCAGCACAAATCTGGGGTGGGGGTAGGTTGGGTCTGGGACATATCTTTAATCGTTTGGATATTTTGGAGGCGGCCGGCCACTCTGGGACCCAGGCTCCTGAAGACAAACACCGGCCCTTTTCCCTTTGAACGAAATTTTGCTAGACCAGGTTCCTGATGTCAGTTAGTAGAGTTCTCTTGAGACTGTCGGGGCAGCACAAATTCGAGGTGCGGGGCAGGTTGGGTCTGGGACATATCTTTAATCGTTTGGAGATTTTGGAGGCAGCCGGCCACTCTGGGACAAAGGTTCCTGAAGACAAACACCGGCCCTTTTCCCTGTGAAGGAAAAGTTGCCAGCCCAGGTTCCTCCCCTCAGTTTATAGGGTTCCTTTTAGACTGTCAGGGTAGCACAAGTTTGTGGTGGGGGCAGATTAAGTCTGGGACATATCATTAATCGTTTGGATTTTTTGGAGGCATCCGGCTACTCAGGGACAAAGGCCCTTGGAGACAAACACCGGCCATATTCCCTGTTAAGGAAAAGTTGCCAGCCCTTGTTGCTGATGTCAGTTTGTAGTGTTCCCTTGGGACTCTCAGGGCAGCACAAGTTTCTGGTGGGGGCAGGTTGGGTCTGGGACATATCTGTAATCGTTTGGATTTTTTGGAGGCGTCCGGCCACTCAGGGACAAAGGCCCCTGCAGGAAGACACGAGCAATTTTTTCTAGGAAAGAAATATGGTCAACCCTGGTTCCTGATGTCAGCAGGTAGGGTTCCCTTGGGACTGTCAAGGCAGCACAAATTTGAGGTGGGGGCAGGTTAGGTTTGGGACATATCTTTAATCGTTTGGATTTTTTGGAGGTAGCCGGCCACTCAAGGCCACAGGCTCCTCGAGAAAAAGACCGCTCCTTTTCCCTTTAAGGAAAAGTTGCCGGTCCAGGTTGCTGATGTCTGCATGTAGAGTTCCCGTTGGACTGTCAAGGCAGCACAGTTTTGAGGTGGGGGCAGGTTGGGTCTGGGATATATCTTTAATCGTTTTTATATTTTGGAGGCGGACGGCCACTCTGGGACCCAGGCTCCTGAAGACAAACACCGGCCCTTTTCCCTTTGAACGAAAAGTTGCTAGACCAGGTTCCTGATGTCAGTTAGTAGAGTTCTCTTGAGACTGCCGGGGCAGCACAAATTTGAGGTGCGGGGCAGGTTGGGTCTGGGACATATCTTTAATCGTTTGGAGATTTTGGAGGTGGCCAGCCACTCTGGGACAAAGGTTCCTGAAGACAAACACCGGCCCTTTTCCCTGTGAAGGAAAAGTTGCCAGCCCGGGTTCCTCTTGTGGGTTATAGGGTTCCTTTGGGACTGTCAGGGCAGCACAAGTTTGTGGTGGGGGCAGATTAAGTCTGGGACATATCATTAATCGATTGGATTTTTTGGAGGCATCCGGCCAGTCAGGGACAAAGGCCCCTGCAGGAAGACACGAGCAATTTTTTCTAGGAAAGAAATATGGTCAACCCTGGTTCCTGATGTCAGCAGGTAGGGTTCCCTTGGGACTGTCAGGGCAGCACAAATTTGAGGTGGGGGCAGGTTAAGTTTGGGACATATCTTTAATCTTTTGGATTTTTTGGAGGCAGTCGGCAACTCAAGGCCACAGGCTCCTCGAGAAAAAGACCGCTCCTTTTCCCTGTAAGGAAAAGTTGCCGGTCCAGGTTGCTGATGTCTGCATGTAGAGTTCCCGTTGGACTGTCAAGGCAGCACAGTTTTGAGGTGGGGGCAGGTTGGGTCTGGGACATATCTTTAATCGTTTGGATTTTTTGGAGGCGGCCGGCCACTCAGGGACAAAGGCCCCTGCAGGAAGACACGAGCAATTTTTTCTAGGAAAGAAATATGGTCAGCCCAGATTCCTGATGTCAGCAGGTAGGGTTCCTTTGGGGCTGTCAGGGTATCAAAGGTTAGAGGTGGGGGCCGGTTGGGTCTGGGAAATATCTTTAATCATTTGGATTTTTTGGAAGGGTCCAGCCACTCAGGGACAAAGTCCCTGCAGGAAAACACCGGCCATTTTCGCTGGGAAGGAAAAGTGTCCAGTCCAGGATCCTGCTGTCACTTTGAAGGGTTCCCTTGGGACTGTCAGGGCAGCAGAGGTTAGAGGTGGGGGCCGGTTGGGTCTGGGACATATCCTTAATTGTTTGGATTTTTTGGAGGCGGCGGGCCAGTCAAGGCCAAAGGCCCTTGGAGACAAACACCGGCCGTATTCCCTGTTAAGGAAAAGTTGCCAGCCCTGGTTGCTGATGTCAGTTTGTAGGGTTCCCTTTGGACTGTCAGGGCAGCACAGGTTTGAGGTGGGGGCATGTTGGGTCTGGGACATATCCTTCATCGTTTGGATTTTTTGGAGGCGGCGGGCCACTCAAGGCCAAAGGCTCCTCAAGAAAAAGACCACCCATTTTCCCTGTGAAGGAAAAGTTGCCAAGGCAGGTTCCTGATGTCAGTTTTAGAGTTCCCTTGGTACTGTCAAGGTAGCAGAGTTTTGAGGTGGGGGCAGGTTGGGTCTGGGACATATCTTTAATCGTTTGGATGTTTTGGAGGCGGCCGGCCACTCTGGGACAAAGGTTCATGAAGACAAACACCGGCCCTTTTCCCTGTGAAGGAAAAGTTGCCAGCCCAGGTTCCTCTTGTCAGTTTATAGGGTTCCTTTGGGACTGTCAGGGTAGCACAAGTTTCTGGTTGGGCCAGATTAAGTCTGGGACATATCCTTAATTGTTTGGATTTTTTGGAGGCATCCGGCTACTCAGGGACAAAAGCCCTTGGAGACAAACACCGGCCGTATTCCCTGTTAAGGAAAAGTTGCCAGCCCTTGTTGCTGATGTCAGTTTGTAGGGTTCCCTTGGGACTGTCAGGGCAGCACCGGTTTGAGCTGGGGGTAGGTTGGGTCTGGGATATATCTTTAATCGTTTTTATATTTTGGAGGCGGCTGGCCACTCTGGGACCCAGGCTCCTGAAGACAAACACCGGCCCTTTTCCCTTTGAACGAAAAGTTGCTAGACCAGGTTCCTGATGTCAGTTAGTAGAGTTCTCTTGAGACTGCCGGGGCAGCACAAATTTGAGGTGCGGGGCAGGTTGGGTCTGGGACATATCTTTAATCGTTTGGAGATTTTGGAGGTGGCCAGCCACTCTGGGACAAAGGTTCCTGAAGACAAACACCGGCCCTTTTCCCTGTGAAGGAAAAGTTGCCAGCCCGGGTTCCTCTTGTGGGTTATAGGGTTCCTTTGGGACTGTCAGGGCAGCACAAGTTTGTGGTGGGGGCAGATTAAGTCTGGGACATATCATTAATCGATTGGATTTTTTGGAGGCATCCGGCCAGTCAGGGACAAAGGCCCCTGCAGGAAGACACGAGCAATTTTTTCTAGGAAAGAAATATGGTCAACCCTGGTTCCTGATGTCAGCAGGTAGGGTTCCCTTGGGACTGTCAAGGCAGCACAAATTTGAGGTGGGGGCAGGTTAGGTTTGGGACATATCTTTAATCCTTTGGATTTTTTGGAGGTAGCCGGCCACTCAAGGCCACAGGCTCCTCGAGAAAAAGACCGCTCCTTTTCCCTTTAAGGAAAAGTTGCCGGTCCAGGTTGCTGATGTCTGCATGTAGAGTTCCCGTTGGACTGTCAAGGCAGCACAGTTTTGAGGTGGGGGCAGGTTGGGTCTGGGACATATCCTTAATTGTTTGGATTTTTTGGAGGCGTCCGGCCACTCAGGGACAAAGGCCCCTGCAGGAAGACACGAGCAATTTTTTCTAGGAAAGAAATATGGTCAGCCCAGATTCCTGATGTCAGCAGGTAGGGTTCCCTTGGGGCTGTCAGGGTAGCACAGGTTAGAGGTGGGGGCTGGTTGGGTCTGGGACATATCCTTAATTGTTTGGATTTTTTGGAGGCATCCGGCTACTCAGGGACAAAGGCCCTTTGAGAAAAACACCGGCCGTATTCCCTGTTAAGGAAAAAGTTGCCAGCCCTTGTTGCTGATGTCAGTTTGTAGGGTTCCCTTGGGACTGTCAGGGCAGCAGTGGTTTGAGGTGGGGGTAGGTTGGGTCTGGGATATATCTTTAATTGTTTTTATATTTTGGAGGCGGCCGGCCACTCTGGGACCCAGGCTCCTGAAGACAAACACCGGCCCATTCCCTTTGAACGAAAAGTTGCTAGACCAGGTTCCTGATGTCAGTTAGTAGAGTTCTCTTGAGACTGTCGGGGCAGCACAAATTTGAGGTGCGGGGCAGGTTGGGTCTGGGACATATCTTTAATTGTTTGGAGATTTTGGAGGCGGCTGGCCACTCTGGGACAAAGGTTCCTGAAGACAAACACCGGCCCTTTTCCCTGTGAAGGAAAAGTTGCCAGCCCAGGTTCCTCTTGTCAGTTTATAGGGTTCCTTTGGGACTGTCAGGGCAGCACAAGTTTGTGGTGGGGGCAGATTAAGTCTGGGACATATCATTAATCGTTTGGATTTTTTGGAGGCATCTGGCCACTCAGGGACAAAGGCCCCTGCAGGAAGACACGAGCAATTTTTTCTAGGAAAGAAATATGGTCAACCCTGGTTCCTGATGTCAGCAGGTAGGGTTCCCTTGGGACTGTCAGGGCAGCACAAATTTGAGGTGGGGGCAGGTTAGGTTTGGGACATATCTTTAATCTTTTGGATTTTTTGGAGGCAGCCGGCCACTCAAGGCCACAGGCTCCTCGAGAAAAAGACCGCTCCTTTTCCCTGTAAGGAAAAGTTGCCGGTCCAGGTTGCTGATGTCTGCATGTAGAGTTCCCGTTGGACTGTCAAGGAAGCACAGTTTTGAGGTGGGGGCAGGTTGGGTCTGGGACATATCTTTAATCGTTTGGATTTTTTGGAGGCGGCCGGCCACTCAGGGACAAAGGCCCCTGCAGGAAGACACGAGCAATTTTTTCTAGGAAAGAAATATGGTCAGCCCAGATTCCTGATGTCAGCAGGTAGGGTTCCTTTGGGGCTGTCAGGGTAGCAAAGGTTAGAGGTGGGGGCCGGTTGGGTCTGGGAAATATCTTTAATCGTTTGGATTTTTTGGAAGGGTCCAGCCACTCAGGGACAAAGTCCCTGCAGGAAAACACCGGCCATTTTCGCTGGGAAGGAAAAGTGTCCAGTCCAGGATCCTGCTGTCACTTTGAAGGGTTCCCTTGGGACTGTCAGGGCAGCACAGGTTAGAGGTGGGGGCCGGTTGGGTCTGGGACATATCCTTAATTGTTTGGATTTTTTGGAGGCGGCGGGCCAGTCAAGGCCAAAGGCCCTTGGAGACAAACACCGGCCGTATTCCCTGTGAAGGAAAAGTTGCCAGCCCTGGTTGCTGATGTCAGTTGGTAGGGTTCCCTTGGGACTGTCAGGGCAGCACAGGTTTGAGGTGGGGGCAGGTTGAGTCTGGGACATATCTTTAATCATTTGGATTTTTTGGAGGCGTCCGGCCACTCAGGGACAAAGTCCCCTGGAGGAAGACACGAGCAATTTTTTCTAGGAAAGAAATATGGTCAACCCTGGTTCCTGATGTCAGCAGGTAGGGTTCCCTTGGGACTGTCAGGGCAGCACAAATTTGAGGTGGGGGCAGGTTAGGTTTGGGACATATCTTTAATCTTTTGGATTTTTTGGAGGCAGCCGGCCACTCAAGGCCACAGGCTCCTCGAGAAAAAGACCGCTCCTTTTCCCTTTAAGGAAAAGTTGCCGGTCCAGGTTGCTGATGTCTGCATGTAGAGTTCTCTTGAGACTGTCGGGGCAGCACAAATTTGAGGTGGGGGCAGGTTGGGTCTGGGACATATCTTTAATCGTTTGGATTTTTTGGAGGCGTCCGGCCACTCAGGGACAAAGTCCCCTGCAGGAAAACACCGGCCCATTTTCCCTGGGAAGGAAAAGTGTCCAGCCCAGGATCCTGCTGTCACTTTGAAGGGTTCCCTTGGGACTGTCAGGGTAGCACAGGTGAGAGGTGGGCGCCGGTTGGGTCTGGGACATAGCTTTAATCATTTGGATTTTTTGGAGGCAGCCGGCCAGTCTAGGCCAAACGCCCTTGGAGAGAAACACCGGCCGTATTCCCTGTTAAGGAAAAGTTGCCAGCCCTTGTTGCTGATCTCAGTTTGTAGGGTTCCCTTTGGACTGTCAGGGCATCACAGGTTTGAGGTGGGGGCAGGTTGGGTCTGGGACATATCTTTAATCATTTGGATTTTTTGGAGGCGTCTGGCCACTCAGGGACAAAGGCCCCTGCAGGAAGACACGAGCAATTTTTTCTAGGAAAGAAATATGGTCAACCCTGGTTCCTGATGTCAGCAGGTAGGGTTCCCTTGGGACTGTCAGGGCAGCACAAATTTGAGGTGGGGGCAGGTTAGGTTTGGGACATATCTTTAATCGTTTGGATTTTTTGGAGGCAGCCGGCCACTCAAGGCCACAGGCTCCTCGAGAAAAAGACCGCTCCTTTTCCCTTTAAGGAAAAGTTGCCGGTCCAGGTTGCTGATGTCTGCATGTAGAGTTCTCTTGAGACTGTCGGGGCAGCACAAATTTGAGGTGGGGGCAGGTTGGGTCTGGGACATATCTTTAATCGTTTGGATTTTTTGGAGGCGGCCGGCCACTCAGGGACAAAGGCCCCTGCAGGAAGACACGAGCAATTTTTTCTAGGAAAGAAATATGGTCAGCCCAGATTCCTGATGTCAGCAGGTAGGGTTCCTTTGGGGCTGTCAGGGTAGCAAAGGTTAGAGGTGGGGGCCGGTTGGGTCTGGGAAATATCTTTAATCATTTGGATTTTTTGGAAGGGTCCAGCCACTCAGGGACAAAATCCCTGCAGGAAAACACCGGCCATTTTCGCTGGGAAGGAAAAGTTGCCAGCCCTTGTTGCTGATGTCAGTTTTTAGGGTTCCCTTTGGACTGTCAGGGCATCAAAGGTTAGAGGTGGGGGCCGGTTGGGTCTGGGACATATCCTTAATTGTTTGGATTTTTTGGAGGCGGCGGGCCAGTCAAGGCCAAAGGCCCTTGGAGAAAAACACCGGCCGTATTCCCTGTTAAGGAAAAGTTGCCAGCCCTGGTTGCTGATGTCAGTTTGTAGGGTTCCCTTGGGACTGTCAGGGCAGCACAGGTTTGAGGTGGGGGCAGGTTGAGTCTGGGACATATCTTTAATCATTTGGATTTTTTGGAGGCGTCCGGCCACTCAGGGACAAAGTCCCCTGGAGGAAGACACGAGCAATTTTTTCTAGGAAAGAAATATGGTCAACCCAGATTCCTGATGTCAGCAGGTAGGGATTCCTTGGGACTGTCAGGAAGCACAGCATTGAGGTGGCGGCACATTAGGTCTGGGAAATATGTTTAATTGTTTGGATATTTTGGAGGCGGCCGGCCACTCAGGGACAAAGGCCCCTGCAGGAAGACACAAGCAATTTTTTCTTTGAAAGAAATATGGTCAGCCCAGATTCCTGATGTCAGCAGGTAGGGTTCCCTTGGGACTGTCAGGGCAGCACAGGTTTGATGTGGGGGCAGGTTGGGTCTGGGACATATCTTTAATCATTTGGATTTTTTGGAGGCATCCGGCCACTCAGGGACAAAGGCCCCTGCAGGAAGACACGAGCAATTTTTTCCAGGAAAGAAAGATGGTCAACCCAGGTTCCTGATGTCAGCAGGTAGGGTTCCCTTGGGACTGTCAGGGCAGCACAAATTTGGGGTGGGGGTAGGTTGGGTCTGGGACATATCTTTAATCGTTTGGATATTTTGGAGGCGGCCGGCCACTCTGGGACCCAGGCTCCTGAAGACAAACACCGGCCCTTTTCCCTTTGAACGAAAAGTTGCTAGACCAGGTTCCTGATGTCAGTTAGTAGAGTTCTCTTGAGACTGTCGGGGCAGCACAAATTCGAGGTGCGGGGCAGGTTGGGTCTGGGACATATCTTTAATCGTTTGGAGATTTTGGAGGCAGCCGGCCACTATGGGACAAAGGTTCCTGAAGACAAACACCGGCCCTTTTCCCTGTGAAGGAAAAGTTGCCAGCCCAGGTTCCTCCCCTCAGTTTATAGGGTTCCTTTTAGACTGTCAGGGTAGCACAAGTTTGTGGTGGGGGCAGATTAAGTCTGGGACATATCATTAATCGTTTGGATTTTTTGGAGGCATCCGGCTACTCAGGGACAAAGGCCCTTGGAGACAAACACCGGCCATATTCCCTGTTAAGGAAAAGTTGCCAGCCCTTGTTGCTGATGTCAGTTTGTAGTGTTCCCTTGGGACTCTCAGGGCAGCACAAGTTTCTGGTGGGGGCAGGTTGGGTCTGGGACATATCTTTAGTCGTTTGGATTTTTTGGAGGCGTCCGGCCACTCAGGGACAAAGGCCCCTGCAGGAAGACACGAGCAATTTTTTCTAGGAAAGAAATATGGTCAACCCTGGTTCCTGATGTCAGCAGGTAGGGTTCCCTTGGGACTGTCAAGGCAGCACAAATTTGAGGTGGGGGCAGGTTAGGTTTGGGACATATCTTTAATCGTTTGGATTTTTTGGAGGTAGCCGGCCACTCAAGGCCACAGGCTCCTCGAGAAAAAGACCGCTCCTTTTCCCTGTAAGGAAAAGTTGCCGGTCCAGGTTGCTGATGTCTGCATGTAGAGTTCCCGTTGGACTGTCAAGGCAGCACAGTTTTGAGGTGGGGGCAGGTTGGGTCTGGGATATATCTTTAATCGTTTTTATATTTTGGAGGCGGACGGCCACTCTGGGACCCAGGCTCCTGAAGACAAACACCGGCCCTTTTCCCTTTGAACGAAAAGTTGCTAGACCAGGTTCCTGATGTCAGTTAGTAGAGTTCTCTTGAGACTGCCGGGGCAGCACAAATTTGAGGTGCGGGGCAGGTTGGGTCTGGGACATATCTTTAATCGTTTGGAGATTTTGGAGGTGGCCAGCCACTCTGGGACAAAGGTTCCTGAAGACAAACACCGGCCCTTTTCCCTGTGAAGGAAAAGTTGCCAGCCCGGGTTCCTCTTGTGGGTTATAGGGTTCCTTTGGGACTGTCAGGGCAGCACAAGTTTGTGGTGGGGGCAGATTAAGTCTGGGACATATCATTAATCGATTGGATTTTTTGGAGGCATCCGGCCAGTCAGGGACAAAGGCCCCTGCAGGAAGACACGATCAATTTTTTCTAGGAAAGAAATATGGTCAACCCTGGTTCCTGATGTCAGCAGGTAGGGTTCCCTTGGGACTGTCAGGGCAGCACAAATTTGAGGTGGGGGCAGGTTAAGTTTGGGACATATCTTTAATCTTTTGGATTTTTTGGAGGCAGCCGGCCACTCAAGGCCACAGGCTCCTCGAGAAAAAGACCGCTCCTTTTCCCTGTAAGGAAAAGTTGCCGGTCCAGGTTGCTGATGTCTGCATGTAGAGTTCCCGTTGGACTGTCAAGGCAGCACAGTTTTGAGGTGGGGGCAGGTTGGGTCTGGGACATATCTTTAATCGTTTGGATTTTTTGGAGGCGGCCGGCCACTCAGGGACAAAGGCCCCTGCAGGAAGACACGAGCAATTTTTTCTAGGAAAGAAATATGGTCAGCCCAGATTCCTGATGTCAGCAGGTAGGGTTCCTTTGGGGCTGTCAGGGTAGCAAAGGTTAGAGGTGGGGGCCGGTTGGGTCTGGGAAATATCTTTAATCATTTGGATTTTTTGGAAGGGTCCAGCCACTCAGGGACAAAGTCCCTGCAGGAAAACACCGGCCATTTTCGCTGGGAAGGAAAAGTGTCCAGTCCAGGATCCTGCTGTCACTTTGAAGGGTTCCCTTGGGACTGTCAGGGCAGCACAGGTTAGAGGTGGGGGCCGGTTGGGTCTGGGACATATCCGTAATTGTTTGGATTTTTTGGAGGCGGCGGGCCAGTCAAGGCCAAAGGCCCTTGGAGACAAACACCGGCCGTATTCCCTGTTAAGGAAAAGTTGCCAGCCCTGGTTGCTGATGTCAGTTTGTAGGGTTCCCTTTGGACTGTCAGGGCAGCACAGGTTTGAGGTGGGGGCATGTTGGGTCTGGGACATATCCTTCATCGTTTGGATTTTTTGGAGGCGGCGGGCCACTCAAGGCCAAAGGCTCCTCAAGAAAAAGACCACCCATTTTCCCTGTGAAGGAAAAGTTGCCAAGGCAGGTTCCTGATGTCAGTTTTAGAGTTCCCTTGGTACTGTCAAGGTAGCAGAGTTTTGAGGTGGGGGCAGGTTGGGTCTGGGACATATCTTTAATCGTTTGGATGTTTTGGAGGCGGCCGGCCACTCTGGGACAAAGGTTCATGAAGACAAACACCGGCCCTTTTCCCTGTGAAGGAAAAGTTGCCAGCCCAGGTTCCTCTTGTCAGTTTATAGGGTTCCTTTGGGACTGTCAGGGTAGCACAAGTTTCTGGTTGGGCCAGATTAAGTCTGGGACATATCCTTAATTGTTTGGATTTTTTGGAGTCATCCGGCTACTCAGGGACAAAAGCCCTTGGAGACAAACACCGGCCGTATTCCCTGTTAAGGAAAAGTTGCCAGCCCTTGTTGCTGATGTCAGTTTGTAGGGTTCCCTTGGGACTGTCAGGGCAGCACCGGTTTGAGCTGGGGGTAGGTTGGGTCTGGGATATATCTTTAATCGTTTTTATATTTTGGAGGCGGCTGGCCACTCTGGGACCCAGGCTCCTAAAGACAAACACCGGCCCTTTTCCCTTTGAACGAAAAGTTGCTAGACCAGGTTCCTGATGTCAGTTAGTAGAGTTCTCTTGAGACTGCCGGGGCAGCACAAATTTGAGGTGCGGGGCAGGTTGGGTCTGGGACATATCTTTAATCGTTTGGAGATTTTGGAGGTGGCCAGCCACTCTGGGACAAAGGTTCCTGAAGACAAACACCGGCCCTTTTCCCTGTGAAGGAAAAGTTGCCAGCCCGGGTTCCTCTTGTGGGTTATAGGGTTCCTTTGGGACTGTCAGGGCAGCACAAGTTTGTGGTGGGGGCAGATTAAGTCTGGGACATATCATTAATCGATTGGATTTTTTGGAGGCATCCGGCCAGTCAGGGACAAAGGCCCCTGCAGGAAGACACGAGCAATTTTTTCTAGGAAAGAAATATGGTCAACCCAGATTCCTGATGTCAGCAGGTAGGGTTCCCTTGGGACTGTCAAGGCAGCACAAATTTGAGGTGGGGGCAGGTTAGGTTTGGGACATATCTTTAATCTTTTGGATTTTTTGGAGGTAGCCGGCCACTCAAGGCCACAGGCTCCTCGGGAAAAAGACCGCTCCTTTTCCCTTTAAGGAAAAGTTGCCGGTCCAGGTTGCTGATGTCTGCATGTAGAGTTCCCGTTGGACTGTCAAGGCAGCACAGTTTTGAGGTGGGGGCAGGTTGGGTCTGGGACATATCCTTAATTGTTTGGATTTTTTGGAGGCGTCCGGCCACTCAGGGACAAAGGCCCCTGCAGGAAGACACGAGCAATTTTTTCTAGGAAAGAAATATGGTCAGCCCAGATTCCTGATGTCAGCAGGTAGGGTTCCCTTGGGGCTGTCAGGGTAGCACAGGTTAGAGGTGGGGGCTGGTTGGGTCTGGGACATATCCTTAATTGTTTGGATTTTTTGGAGGCATCCGGCTACTCAGGGACAAAGGCCCTTTGAGAAAAACACCGGCCGTATTCCCTGTTAAGGAAAAAGTTGCCAGCCCTTGTTGCTGATGTCAGTTTGTAGGGTTCCCTTGGGACTGTCAGGGCAGCAGTGGTTTGAGGTGGGGGTAGGTTGGGTCTGGGATATATCTTTAATTGTTTTTATATTTTGGAGGCGGCCGGCCACTCTGGGACCCAGGCTCCTGAAGACAAACACCGGCCCTTTTCCCTTTGAACGAAAAGTTGCTAGACCAGGTTCCTGATGTCAGTTAGTAGAGTTCTCTTGAGACTGTCGGGGCAGCACAAATTTGAGGTGCGGGGCAGGTTGGGTCTGGGACATATCTTTAATCGTTTGGAGATTTTGGAGGCGGCTGGCCACTCTGGGACAAAGGTTCCTGAAGACAAACACCGGCCCTTTTCCCTGTGAAGGAAAAGTTGCCAGCCCAGGTTCCTCTTGTCAGTTTATAGGGTTCCTTTGGGACTGTCAGGGCAGCACAAGTTTGTGGTGGGGGCAGATTAAGTCTGGGACATATCATTAATCGTTTGGATTTTTTGGAGGCATCTGGCCACTCAGGGACAAAGGCCCCTGCAGGAAGACACGAGCAATTTTTTCTAGGAAAGAAATATGGTCAACCCTGGTTCCTGATGTCAGCAGGTAGGGTTCCCTTGGGACTGTCAGGGCAGCACAAATTTGAGGTGGGGGCAGGTTAGGTTTGGGACATATCTTTAATCTTTTGGATTTTTTGGAGGCAGCCGGCCACTCAAGGCCACAGGCTCCTCGAGAAAAAGACCGCTCCTTTTCCCTGTAAGGAAAAGTTGCCGGTCCAGGTTGCTGATGTCTGCATGTAGAGTTCCCGTTGGACTGTCAAGGAAGCACAGTTTTGAGGTGGGGGCAGGTTGGGTCTGGGACATATCTTTAATCGTTTGGATTTTTTGGAGGCGGCCGGCCACTCAGGGACAAAGGCCCCTGCAGGAAGACACGAGCAATTTTTTCTAGGAAAGAAATATGGTCAGCCCAGATTCCTGATGTCAGCAGGTAGGGTTCCTTTGGGGCTGTCAGGGTAGCAAAGGTTAGAGGTGGGGGCCGGTTGGGTCTGGGAAATATCTTTAATCGTTTGGATTTTTTGGAAGGGTCCAGCCACTCAGGGACAAAGTCCCTGCAGGAAAACACCGGCCATTTTCGCTGGGAAGGAAAAGTGTCCAGTCCAGGATCCTGCTGTCACTTTGAAGGGTTCCCTTGGGACTGTCAGGGCAGCACAGGTTAGAGGTGGGGGCCGGTTGGGTCTGGGACATATCCTTAATTGTTTGGATTTTTTGGAGGCGTTTGGATTTTTTGGAGGCATCCGGCCAGTCAGGGACAAAGGCCCCTGCAGGAAGACACGAGCAATTTTTTCTAGGAAAGAAATATGGTCAACCCTGGTTCCTGATGTCAGCAGGTAGGGTTCCCTTGGGACTGTCAGGGCAGCACAAATTTGAGGTGGGGGCAGGTTAGGTTTGGGACATATCTTTAATCGTTTGGATTTTTTGGAGGCAGCCGGCCACTCAAGGCCACAGGCTCCTCGAGAAAAAGACCGCTCCTTTTCCCTTTAAGGAAAAGTTGCCGGTCCAGGTTGCTGATGTCTGCATGTAGAGTTCCCGTTGGACTGTCAAGGCAGCACAGTTTTGAGGTGGGGGCAGGTTGGGTCTGGGACATATCTTTAATCGTTTGGATTTTTTGGATGCGGCCGGCCACTCAGGGACAAAGGCCCCTGCAGGAAGACACGAGCAATTTTTTCTAGGAAAGAAATATGGTCAGCCCAGATTCCTGATGTCAGCAGGTAGGGTTCTTTTGGGGCTGTCAGGGTAGCAAATGTCAGAGGTGGGGGCCGGTTGGGTCTGGGAAATATCTTTAATTGTTTGGATTTTTTGGAAGGGTCCAGCCACTCAGGGACAAAGTCCCTGCAGGAAAACACCGGCCATTTTCGCTGGGAAGGAAAAGTTGCCAGCCCTTGTTGCTGATGTCAGTTTGTAGGGTTCCCTTTGGACTGTCAGGGCATCACAGGTTAGAGGTGGGGGCCGGTTGGGTCTGGGACATATCCGTAATTGTTTGGATTTTTTGGAGGCGGCGGGCCAGTCAAGGCCAAAGGCCCTTGGAGACAAACACCGGCCGTATTCCCTGTTAAGGAAAAGTTGCCAGCCCTGGTTGCTGATGTCAGTTGGTAGGGTTCCCTTTGGACTGTCAGGGCAGCACAGGTTTGAGGTGGGGGCATGTTGGGTCTTGGACATATCCTTCATCGTTTGGATTTTTTGGAGGCGGCGGGCCACTCAAGGCCAAAGGCTCCTCAAGAAAAAGACCACCCATTTTCCCTGTGAAGGAAAAGTTGCCAAGGCAGGTTCCTGATGTCAGTTTTAGGCTTCCCTTGGGACTGTCAGGGCAGCACGGTTTTGAGGTGGGGGCAGGTTGGGTCTGGGACATATCTTTAATCGTTTGGATTTTTTGGAGGCGGCCGGCCACTCAGGGACAAAGGCCCCTGCAGGAAGACACGAGCAATTTTTTCTAGGAAAGAAATATGGTCAGCCCAGATTCCTGATGTCAGCAGGTAGGGTTCCTTTGGGGCTGTCAGGGTAGCAAAGGTTAGAGGTGGGGGCCGGTTGGGTCTGGGAAATATCTTTAATCGTTTGGATTTTTTGGAAGGGTCCAGCCACTCAGGGACAAAGTCCTTGCAGGAAAACACCGGCCATTTTCGCTGGGAAGGAAAAGTGTCCAGTCCAGGATCCTGCTGTCACTTTGAAGGGTTCCCTTGGGACTGTCAGGGCAGCACAGGTTAGAGGTGGGGGCCGGTTGGGTCTGGGACATATCCTTAATTGTTTGGATTTTTTGGAGGCGGCGGGCCAGTCAAGGCCAAAGGCCCTTGGAGACAAACACCGGCCGTATTCCCTGTTAAGGAAAAGTTGCCAGCCCTGGTTGCTGATGTCAGTTTGTAGGGTTCCCTTTGGACTGTCAGGGCAGCACAGGTTTGAGGTGGGGGCATGTTGGGTCTGGGACATATCTGTAATCGTTTGGATTTTTTGGAGGCATTCGGCCACTCAGGGACAAAGGCCCCTGCAGGAAGACACGAGCAATTTTTTCTAGGAAAGAAATATGGTCAACCCTGGTTCCTGATGTCAGCAGGTAGGGTTCCCTTGGGACTGTCAGGGCAGCACAAATTTGAGGTGGGGGCAGGTTAGGTTTGGGACATATCTTTAATCCTTTGGATTTTTTGGAGGCGGCCGGCCACTCAAAGCCACAGGCTCCTCGAGAAAAAGACCGCTCCTTTTCCCTGTAAGGAAAAGTTGCCGGTCCAGGTTGCTGATGTCTGCATGTAGAGTTCCCGTTGGACTGTCAAGGCAGCACAGTTTTGAGGTGGGGGCAGGTTGGGTCTGGGAAATATCTTTAATTGTTTGGATTTTTTGGAGGCGTCCGGCCACTCAGGGACAAAGTCCCCTGCAGGAAAACACCGGCCCATTTTCCCTGGGAAGGAAAAGTGTCCAGCCCAGGATCCTGCTGTCACTTTGAAGGGTTCCCTTGGGACTGTCAGGGTAGCACAGGTGAGAGGTGGGCGCCGGTTGGGTCTGGGACATAGCTTTAATCATTTGGATTTTTTGGAGGCGGCCGGCCAGTCTAGGCCAAACGCCCTTGGAGACAAACACCGACCGTATTCCCTGTGAAGGAAAAGTTGCCAGCCCTGGTTGCTGATGTCAGTTTGTAGGGTTCCCTTTGGACTGTCAGGGCAGCACAGGTTTGAGGTGGGGGCATGTTGGGTCTGGGACATATCTGTAATCGTTTGGATTTTTTGGAGGCATCCGGCCACTCAGGGACAAAGGCCCCTGCAGGAAGACACGAGCAATTTTTTCTAGGAAAGAAATATGGTCAACCCTGGTTCCTGATGTCAGCAGGTAGGGTTCCCTTGGGACTGTCAGGGCAGCACAAATTTGAGGTGGGGGCAGGTTAGGTTTGGGACATATCTTTAATCTTTTGGATTTTTTGGAGGCAGCCGGCCACTCAAGGCCACAGGCTCCTCGAGAAAAAGACCGCTCCTTTTCCCTGTAAGGAAAAGTTGCCGGTCCAGGTTGCTGATGTCTGCATGTAGAGTTCCCGTTGGACTGTCAAGGCAGCACAGTTTTGAGGTGGGGGCAGGTTGGGTCTGGGACATATCTTTAATCGTTTGGATTTTTTGGAGGCGTCCGGCCACTCAGGGACAAAGTCCCCTGCAGGAAAACACCGGCCCATTTTCCCTGGGAAGGAAAAGTGTCCAGCCCAGGATCCTGCTGTCACTTTGAAGGGTTCCCTTGGGACTGTCAGGGTAGCACAGGTGAGAGGTGGGCGCCGGTTGGGTCTGGGACATAGCTTTAATCATTTGGATTTTTTGGAGGCAGCCGGCCAGTCTAGGCCAAACGCCCTTGGAGAGAAACACCGGCCGTATTCCCTGTTAAGGAAAAGTTGCCAGCCCTTGTTGCTGATCTCAGTTTGTAGGGTTCCCTTTGGACTGTCAGGGCATCACAGGTTTGAGGTGGGGGCAGGTTGGGTCTGTGACATATCTTTAATAATTTGGATTTTTTGGAGGCGTCTGGCCACTCAGGGACAAAGGCCCCTGCAGGAAGACACGAGCAATTTTTTCTAGGAAAGAAATATGGTCAACCCTGGTTCCTGATGTCAGCAGGTAGGGTTCCCTTGGGACTGTCAGGGCAGCACAAATTTGAGGTGGGGGCAGGTTAGGTTTGGGACATATCTTTAATCGTTTGGATTTTTTGGAGGCAGCCGGCCACTCAAGGCCACAGGCTCCTCGAGAAAAAGACCGCTCCTTTTCCCTTTAAGGAAAAGTTGCCGGTCCAGGTTGCTGATGTCTGCATGTAGAGTTCTCTTGAGACTGTCGGGGCAGCACAAATTTGAGGTGGGGGCAGGTTGGGTCTGGGACATATCTTTAATCGTTTGGATTTTTTGGAGGCGGCCGGCCACTCAGGGACAAAGGCCCCTGCAGGAAGACACGAGCAATTTTTTCTAGGAAAGAAATATGGTCAGCCCAGATTCCTGATGTCAGCAGGTAGGGTTCCTTTGGGGCTGTCAGGGTAGCAAAGGTTAGAGGTGGGGGCCGGTTGGGTCTGGGAAATATCTTTAATCATTTGGATTTTTTGGAAGGGTCCAGCCACTCAGGGACAAAATCCCTGCAGGAAAACACCGGCCATTTTCGCTGGGAAGGAAAAGTTGCCAGCCCTTGTTGCTGATGTCAGTTTTTAGGGTTCCCTTTGGACTGTCAGGGCATCAAAGGTTAGAGGTGGGGGCCGGTTGGGTCTGGGACATATCCTTAATTGTTTGGATTTTTTGGAGGCGGCGGGCCAGTCAAGGCCAAAGGCCCTTGGAGAAAAACACCGGCCGTATTCCCTGTTAAGGAAAAGTTGCCAGCCCTGGTTGCTGATGTCAGTTTGTAGGGTTCCCTTGGGACTGTCAGGGCAGCACAGGTTTGAGGTGGGGGCAGGTTGAGTCTGGGACATATCTTTAATCATTTGGATTTTTTGGAGGCGTCCGGCCACTCAGGGACAAAGTCCCCTGGAGGAAGACACGAGCAATTTTTTCTAGGAAAGAAATATGGTCAACCCAGATTCCTGATGTCAGCAGGTAGGGATTCCTTGGGACTGTCAGGGCAGCACAGCATTGAGGTGGCGGCACATTAGGTCTGGGAAATATGTTTAATCGTTTGGATATTTTGGAGGCGGCCGGCCACTCAGGGACAAAGGCCCCTGCAGGAAGACACAAGCAATTTTTTCTTTGAAAGAAATATGGTCAGCACAGATTCCTGATGTCAGCAGGTAGGGTTCCCTTGGGACTGTCAGGGCAGCACAGGTTTGATGTGGGGGCAGGTTGGGTCTGGGACATATCTTTAATCATTTGGATTTTTTGGAGGCATCCGGCCACTCAGGGACAAAGGCCCCTGCAGGAAGACACGAGCAATTTTTTCCAGGAAAGAAAGATGGTCAACCCAGGTTCCTGATGTCAGCAGGTAGGGTTCCCTTGGGACTGTCAGGGCAGCACAAATTTGGGGTGGGGGTAGGTTGGGTCTGGGACATATCTTTAATCGTTTGGTTATTTTGGAGGCGGCCGGCCACTCTGGGACCCAGGCTCCTGAAGACAAACACCGGCCCTTTTCCCTTTGAACGAAATTTTGCTAGACCAGGTTCCTGATGTCAGTTAGTAGAGTTCTCTTGAGACTGTCGGGGCAGCACAAATTCGAGGTGCGGGGCAGGTTGGGTCTGGAACATATCTTTAATCGTTTGGAGATTTTGGAGGCAGCCGGCCACTCTGGGACAAAGGTTCCTGAAGACAAACACCGGCCCTTTTCCCTGTGAAGGAAAAGTTGCCAGCCCAGGTTCCTCCCCTCAGTTTATAGGGTTCCTTTTAGACTGTCAGGGTAGCACAAGTTTGTGGTGGGGGCAGATTAAGTCTGGGACATATCATTAATCGTTTGGATTTTTTGGAGGCATCCGGCTACTCAGGGACAAAGGCCCTTGGAGACAAACACCGGCCATATTCCCTGTTAAGGAAAAGTTGCCAGCCCTTGTTGCTGATGTCAGTTTGTAGTGTTCCCTTGGGACTCTCAGGGCAGCACAAGTTTCTGGTGGGGGCAGGTTGGGTCTGGGACATATCTTTAGTCGTTTGGATTTTTTGGAGGCGTCCGGCCACTCAGGGACAAAGGCCCCTGCAGGAAGACACGAGCAATTTTTTCTAGGAAAGAAATATGGTCAACCCTGGTTCCTGATGTCAGCAGGTAGGGATTCCTTGGGACTGTCAGGGCAGCACAAATTTGAGGTGGGGGCAGGTTAGGTTTGGGACATATCTTTAATCGTTTGGATTTTTTGGAGGTAGCCGGCCACTCAAGGCCACAGGCTCCTCGATTAAAAGACCGCTCCTTTTCCCTGTAAGGAAAAGTTGCCGGTCCAGGTTGCTGATGTCTGCATGTAGAGTTCCCGTTGGACTGTCAAGCCAGCACAGTTTTGAGGTGGGGGCAGGTTGGGTCTGGGATATATCTTTAATCGTTTTTATATTTTGGAGGCGGACGGCCACTCTGGGACCCAGGCTCCTGAAGACAAACACCGGCCCTTTTCCCTTTGAACGAAAAGTTGCTAGACCAGGTTCCTGATGTCAGTTAGTAGAGTTCTCTTGAGACTGCCGGGGCAGCACAAATTTGAGGTGCGGGGCAGGTTGGGTCTGGGACATATCTTTAATCGTTTGGAGATTTTGGAGGTGGCCAGCCACTCTGGGACAAAGGTTCCTGAAGACAAACACCGGCCCTTTTCCCTGTGAAGGAAAAGTTGCCAGCCCGGGTTCCTCTTGTGGGTTATAGGGTTCCTTTGGGACTGTCAGGGCAGCACAAGTTTGTGGTGGGGGCAGATTAAGTCTGGGACATATCATTAATCGATTGGATTTTTTGGAGGCATCCGGCCAGTCAGGGACAAAGGCCCCTGCAGGAAGACACGAGCAATTTTTTCTAGGAAAGAAATATGGTCAACCCTGGTTCCTGATGTCAGCAGGTAGGGTTCCCTTGGGACTGTCAGGGCAGCACAAATTTGAGGTGGGGGCAGGTTAAGTTTGGGACATATCTTTAATCTTTTGGATTTTTTGGAGGCAGCCGGCCACTCAAGGCCACAGGCTCCTCGAGAAAAAGACCGCTCCTTTTCCCTTTAAGGAAAAGTTGCCGGTCCAGGTTGCTGATGTCTGCATGTAGAGTTCCCGTTGGACTGTCAAGGCAGCACAGTTTTGAGGTGGGGGCAGGTTGGGTCTGGGACATATCTTTAATCGTTTGGATTTTTTGGAGGCGGCCGGCCACTCAGGGACAAAGGCCCCTGCAGGAAGACACGAGCAATTTTTTCTAGGAAAGAAATATGGTCAGCCCAGATTCCTGATGTCAGCAGGTAGGGTTCCTTTGGGGCTGTCAGGGTAGCAAAGGTTAGAGGTGGGGGCCGGTTGGGTCTGGGAAATATCTTTAATCATTTGGATTTTTTGGAAGGGTCCAGCCACTCAGGGACAAAGTCCCTGCAGGAAAACACCGGCCATTTTCGCTGGGAAGGAAAAGTGTCCAGTCCAGGATCCTGCTGTCACTTTGAAGGGTTCCCTTGGGACTGTCAGGGCAGCACAGGTTAGAGGTGGGGGCCGGTTGGGTCTGGGACATATCCTTTATTGTTTGGATTTTTTGGAGGCGGCGGGCCAGTCAAGGCCAAAGGCCCTTGGAGACAAACACCGGCCGTATTCCCTGTTAAGGAAAAGTTGCCAGCCCTGGTTGCTGATGTCAGTTTGTAGGGTTCCCTTTGGACTGTCAGGGCAGCACAGGTTTGAGGTGGGGGCATGTTGGGTCTGGGACATATCCTTCATCGTTTGGATTTTTTGGAGGCGGCGGGCCACTCAAGGCCAAAGGCTCCTCAAGAAAAAGACCACCCATTTTCCCTGTGAAGGAAAAGTTGCCAAGGCAGGTTCCTGATGTCAGTTTTAGAGTTCCCTTGGTACTGTCAAGGTAGCAGAGTTTTGAGGTGGGGGCAGGTTGGGTCTGGGACATATCTTTAATCGTTTGGATGTTTTGGAGGCGGCCGGCCACTCTGGGACAAAGGTTCATGAAGACAAACACCGGCCGTTTTCCCTGTGAAGGAAAAGTTGCCAGCCCAGGTTCCTCTTGTCAGTTTATAGGGTTCCTTTGGGACTGTCAGGGTAGCACAAGTTTCTGGTTGGGCCAGATTAAGTCTGGGACATATCCTTAATTGTTTGGATTTTTTGGAGGCATCCGGCTACTCAGGGACAAAAGCCCTTGGAGACAAACACCGGCCGTATTCCCTGTTAAGGAAAAGTTGCCAGCCCTTGTTGCTGATGTCAGTTTGTAGGGTTCCCTTGGGACTGTCAGGGCAGCACCGGTTTGAGCTGGGGGTAGGTTGGGTCTGGGATATATCTTTAATCGTTTTTATATTTTGGAGGCGGCTGGCCACTCTGGGACCCAGGCTCCTAAAGACAAACACCGGCCCTTTTCCCTTTGAACGAAAAGTTGCTAGACCAGGTTCCTGATGTCAGTTAGTAGAGTTCTCTTGAGACTGCCGGGGCAGCACAAATTTGAGGTGCGGGGCAGGTTGGGTCTGGGACATATCTTTAATCGTTTGGAGATTTTGGAGGTGGCCAGCCACTCTGGGACAAAGGTTCCTGAAGACAAACACCGGCCCTTTTCCCTGTGAAGGAAAAGTTGCCAGCCCGGGTTCCTCTTGTGGGTTATAGGGTTCCTTTGGGACTGTCAGGGCAGCACAAGTTTGTGGTGGGGGCAGATTAAGTCTGGGACATATCATTAATCGATTGGATTTTTTGGAGGCATCCGGCCAGTCAGGGACAAAGGCCCCTGCAGGAAGACACGAGCAATTTTTTCTAGGAAAGAAATATGGTCAACCCTGGTTCCTGATGTCAGCAGGTAGGGTTCCCTTGGGACTGTCAAGGCAGCACAAATTTGAGGTGGGGGCAGGTTAGGTTTGGGACATATCTTTAATCCTTTGGATTTTTTGGAGGTAGCCGGCCACTCAAGGCCACAGGCTCCTCGAGAAAAAGACCGCTCCTTTTCCCTTTAAGGAAAAGTTGCCGGTCCAGGTTGCTGATGTCTGCATGTAGAGTTCCCGTTGGACTGTCAAGGCAGCACAGTTTTGAGGTGGGGGCAGGTTGGGTCTGGGACATATCCTTAATTGTTTGGATTTTTTGGAGGCGTCCGGCCACTCAGGGACAAAGGCCCCTGCAGGAAGACACGAGCAATTTTTTCTAGGAAAGAAATATGGTCAGCCCAGATTCCTGATGTCAGCAGGTAGGGTTCCCTTGGGGCTGTCAGGGTAGCACAGGTTAGAGGTGGGGGCTGGTTGGGTCTGGGACATATCCTTAATTGTTTGGATTTTTTGGAGGCATCCGGCTACTCAGGGACAAAGGCCCTTTGAGAAAAACACCGGCCGTATTCCCTGTTAAGGAAAAAGTTGCCAGCCCTTGTTGCTGATGTCAGTTTGTAGGGTTCCCTTGGGACTGTCAGGGCAGCAGTGGTTTGAGGTGGGGGTAGGTTGGGTCTGGGATATATCTTTAATTGTTTTTATATTTTGGAGGCGGCCGGCCACTCTGGGACCCAGGCTCCTGAAGACAAACACCGGCCCTTTTCCCTTTGAACGAAAAGTTGCTAGACCAGGTTCCTGATGTCAGTTAGTAGAGTTCTCTTGAGACTGTCGGGGCAGCACAAATTTGAGGTGCGGGGCAGGTTGGGTCTGGGACATATCTTTAATCGTTTGGAGATTTTGGAGGCGGCTGGCCACTCTGGGACAAAGGTTCCTGAAGACAAACACCGGCCCTTTTCCCTGTGAAGGAAAAGTTGCCAGCCCAGGTTCCTCTTGTCAGTTTATAGGGTTCCTTTGGGACTGTCAGGGCAGCACAGGTTTGAGGTGGGGGCAGGTTAGGTTTGGGACATATCTTTAATCTTTTGGATTTTTTGGAGGCAGCCGGCCACTCAAGGCCACAGGCTCCTCGAGAAAAAGACCGCTCCTTTTCCCTGTAAGGAAAAGTTGCCGGTCCAGGTTGCTGATGTCTGCATGTAGAGTTCCCGTTGGACTGTCAAGGAAGCACAGTTTTGAGGTGGGGGCAGGTTGGGTCTGGGACATATCTTTAATCGTTTGGATTTTTTGGAGGCGGCCGGCCACTCAGGGACAAAGGCCCCTGCAGGAAGACACGAGCAATTTTTTCTAGGAAAGAAATATGGTCAGCCCAGATTCCTGATGTCAGCAGGTAGGGTTCCTTTGGGGCTGTCAGGGTAGCAAAGGTTAGAGGTGGGGGCCGGTTGGGTCTGGGAAATATCTTTAATCGTTTGGATTTTTTGGAAGGGTCCAGCCACTCAGGGACAAAGTCCCTGCAGGAAAACACCGGCCATTTTCGCTGGGAAGGAAAAGTGTCCAGTCCAGGATCCTGCTGTCACTTTGAAGGGTTCCCTTGGGACTGTCAGGGCAGCACAGGTTAGAGGTGGGGGCCGGTTGGGTCTGGGACATATCCTTAATTGTTTGGATTTTTTGGAGGCGGCGGGCCAGTCAAGGCCAAACGCCCTTGGAGACAAACACCGGCCGTATTCCCTGTTAAGGAAAAGTTGCCAGCCCTGGTTGCTGATGTCAGTTTGTAGGGTTCCCTTTGGACTGTCAGGGCAGCACAGGTTTCAGGTGGGGGCATGTTGGGTCTGGGACATATCCTTCATCGTTTGGATTTTTTGGAGGCATCCGGCCACTCAGGGACAAAGGCCCCTGCAGGAAGACACGAGCAATTTTTTCTAGGAAAGAAATATGGTCAACCCTGGTTCCTGATGTCAGCAGGTAGAGTTCCCTTGGGACTGTCAGGGCAGCACAAATTTGAGGTGGGGGCAGGTTAGGTTTGGGACATATCTTTAATCCTTTGGATTTTTTGGAGGCGGCCGGCCACTCAAAGCCACAGGCTCCTCGAGAAAAAGACCGCTCCTTTTCCCTGTAAGGAAAAGTTGCCGGTCCAGGTTGCTGATGTCTGCATGTAGAGTTCCCGTTGGACTGTCAAGGCAGCACAGTTTTGAGGTGGGGGCAGGTTGGGTCTGGGAAATATCTTTAATTGTTTGGATTTTTTGGAGGCGTCCGGCCACTCAGGGACAAAGTCCCCTGCAGGAAAACACCGGCCCATTTTCCCTGGGAAGGAAAAGTGTCCAGCCCAGGATCCTGCTGTCACTTTGAAGGGTTCCCTTGGGACTGTCAGGGTAGCACAGGTGAGAGGTGGGCGCCGGTTG
Organism: Anomalospiza imberbis; assembly: GCF_031753505.1. Classification (NCBI taxonomy): domain Eukaryota; kingdom Metazoa; phylum Chordata; class Aves; order Passeriformes; family Viduidae; genus Anomalospiza; species Anomalospiza imberbis. The sequence continues at coordinate 48,690 of NW_027099368.1, forward strand.
GGTCTGGGACATAGCTTTAATCATTTGGATTTTTTGGAGGCGGCCGGCCAGTCTAGGCCAAACGCCCTTGGAGACAAACACCGGCCGTATTCCCTGTGAAGGAAAAGTTGCCAGCCCTGGTTGCTGATGTCAGTTTGTAGGGTTCCCTTTGGACTGTCAGGGCAGCACAGGTTTGAGGTGGGGGCATGTTGGGTCTGGGACATATCTGTAATCGTTTGGATTTTTTGGAGGCATCCGGCCACTCAGGGACAAAGGCCCCTGCAGGAAGACACGAGCAATTTTTTCTAGGAAAGAAATATGGTCAACCCTGGTTCCTGATGTCAGCAGGTAGGGTTCCCTTGGGACTGTCAGGGCAGCACAAATTTGAGGTGGGGGCAGGTTAGGTTTGGGACATATCTTTAATCTTTTGGATTTTTTGGAGGCAGCCGGCCACTCAAGGCCACAGGCTCCTCGAGAAAAAGACCGCTCCTTTTCCCTGTAAGGAAAAGTTGCCGGTCCAGGTTGCTGATGTCTGCATGTAGAGTTCCCGTTGGACTGTCAAGGCAGCACAGTTTTGAGGTGGGGGCAGGTTGGGTCTGGGACATATCTTTAATCGTTTGGATTTTTTGGAGGCGTCCGGCCACTCAGGGACAAAGTCCCCTGCAGGAAAACACCGGCCCATTTTCCCTGGGAAGGAAAAGTGTCCAGCCCAGGATCCTGCTGTCACTTTGAAGGGTTCCCTTGGGACTGTCAGGGTAGCACAGGTGAGAGGTGGGCGCCGGTTGGGTCTGGGACATAGCTTTAATCATTTGGATTTTTTGGAGGCAGCCGGCCAGTCTAGGCCAAACGCCCTTGGAGAGAAACACCGGCCGTATTCCCTGTTAAGGAAAAGTTGCCAGCCCTTGTTTCTGATCTCAGTTTGTAGGGTTCCCTTTGGACTGTCAGGGCAGCACAGGTTTGAGGTGGGGGCAGGTTGGGTCTGGGACATATCTTTAATCATTTGGATTTTTTGGAGGCGTCTGGCCACTCAGGGACAAAGGCCCCTGCAGGAAGACACGAGCAATTTTTTCTAGGAAAGAAATATGGTCAACCCTGGTTCCTGATGTCAGCAGGTAGGGTTCCCTTGGGACTGTCAGGGCAGCACAAATTTGAGGTGGGGGCAGGTTAGGTTTGGGACATATCTTTAATCGTTTGGATTTTTTGGAGGCAGCCGGCCACTCAAGGCCACAGGCTCCTCGAGAAAAAGACCGCTCCTTTTCCCTTTAAGGAAAAGTTGCCGGTCCAGGTTGCTGATGTCTGCATGTAGAGTTCTCTTGAGACTGTCGGGGCAGCACAAATTTGAGGTGGGGGCAGGTTGGGTCTGGGACATATCTTTAATCGTTTGGATTTTTTGGAGGCGGCCGGCCACTCAGGGACAAAGGCCCCTGCAGGAAGACACGAGCAATTTTTTCTAGGAAAGAAATATGGTCAGCCCAGATTCCTGATGTCAGCAGGTAGGGTTCCTTTGGGGCTGTCAGGGTAGCAAAGGTTAGAGGTGGGGGCCGGTTGGGTCTGGGAAATATCTTTAATCATTTGGATTTTTTGGAAGGGTCCAGCCACTCAGGGACAAAATCCCTGCAGGAAAACACCGGCCATTTTCGCTGGGAAGGAAAAGTTGCCAGCCCTTGTTGCTGATGTCAGTTTGTAGGGTTCCCTTTGGACTGTCAGGGCATCACAGGTTAGAGGTGGGGGCCGGTTGGGTCTGGGACATATCCTTAATTGTTTGGATTTTTTGGAGGCGGCGGGCCAGTCAAGGCCAAAGGCCCTTGGAGAAAAACACCGGCCGTATTCCCTGTTAAGGAAAAGTTGCCAGCCCTGGTTGCTGATGTCAGTTTGTAGGGTTCCCTTGGGACTGTCAGGGCATCACAGGTTTGAGGTGGGGGCAGGTTGAGTCTGGGACATATCTTTAATCATTTGGATTTTTTGGAGGCGTCCGGCCACTCAGGGACAAAGTCCCCTGGAGGAAGACACGAGCAATTTTTTCTAGGAAAGAAATATGGTCAACCCAGATTCCTGATGTCAGCAGGTAGGGATTCCTTGGGACTGTCAGGGCAGCACAGCATTGAGGTGGCGGCACATTAGGTCTGGGAAATATGTTTAATCGTTTGGATATTTTGGAGGCGGCCGGCCACTCAGGGACAAAGGCCCCTGCAGGAAGACACAAGCAATTTTTTCTTTGAAAGAAATATGGTCAGCACAGATTCCTGATGTCAGCAGGTAGGGTTCCCTTGGGACTGTCAGGGCAGCACAGGTTTGATGTGGGGGCAGGTTGGGTCTGGGACATATCTTTAATCATTTGGATTTTTTGGAGGCATCCGGCCACTCAGGGACAAAGGCCCCTGCAGGAAGACACGAGCAATTTTTTCCAGGAAAGAAAGATGGTCAACCCAGATTCCTGATGTCAGCAGGTAGGGTTCCCTTGGGACTGTCAGGGCAGCACAAATTTGGGGTGGGGGTAGGTTGGGTCTGGGACATATCTTTAATCGTTTGGATATTTTGGAGGCGGCCGGCCACTCTGGGACCCAGGCTCCTGAAGACAAACACCGGCCCTTTTCCCTTTGAACGAAATTTTGCTAGACCAGGTTCCTGATGTCAGTTAGTAGAGTTCTCTTGAGACTGTCGGGGCAGCACAAATTCGAGGTGCGGGGCAGGTTGGGTCTGGGACATATCTTTAATCGTTTGGAGATTTTGGAGGCAGCCGGCCACTCTGGGACAAAGGTTCCTGAAGACAAACACCGGCCCTTTTCCCTGTGAAGGAAAAGTTGCCAGCCCAGGTTCCTCCCCTCAGTTTATAGGGTTCCTTTTAGACTGTCAGGGTAGCACAAGTTTGTGGTGGGGGCAGATTAAGTCTGGGACATATCATTAATCGTTTGGATTTTTTGGAGGCATCCGGCTACTCAGGGACAAAGGCCCTTGGAGACAAACACCGGCCATATTCCCTGTTAAGGAAAAGTTGCCAGCCCTTGTTGCTGATGTCAGTTTGTAGTGTTCCCTTGGGACTCTCAGGGCAGCACAAGTTTCTGGTGGGGGCAGATTAAGTCTGGGACATATCATTAATCGTTTGGATTTTTTGGAGGCATCCGGCTACTCAGGGACAAAGGCCCTTGGAGACAAACACCGGCCATATTCCCTGTTAAGGAAAAGTTGCCAGCCCTTGTTGCTGATGTCAGTTTGTAGTGTTCCCTTGGGACTCTCAGGGCAGCACAAGTTTCTGGTGGGGGCAGGTTGGGTCTGGGACATATCTTTAGTCGTTTGGATTTTTTGGAGGCGTCCGGCCACTCAGGGACAATGGCCCCTGCAGGAAGACACGAGCAATTTTTTCTAGGAAAGAAATATGGTCAACCCTGGTTCCTGATGTCAGCAGGTAGGGATTCCTTGGGACTGTCAGGGCAGCACAAATTTGAGGTGGGGGCAGGTTAGGTTTGGGACATATCTTTAATCGTTTGGATTTTTTGGAGGTAGCCGGCCGCTCAAGGCCACAGGCTCCTCGAGAAAAAGACCGCTCCTTTTCCCTGTGAGGAAAAGTTGCCGGTCCAGGTTGCTGATGTCTGCATGTAGAGTTCCCGTTGGACTGTCAAGCCAGCACAGTTTTGAGGTGGGGGCAGGTTGGGTCTGGGATATATCTTTAATCGTTTTTATATTTTGGAGGCGGACGGCCACTCTGGGACCCAGGCTCCTGAAGACAAACACCGGCCCTTTTCCCTTTGAACGAAAAGTTGCTAGACCAGGTTCCTGATGTCAGTTAGTAGAGTTCTCTTGAGACTGCCGGGGCAGCACAAATTTGAGGTGCGGGGCAGGTTGGGTCTGGGACATATCTTTAATCGTTTGGAGATTTTGGAGGTGGCCAGCCACTCTGGGACAAAGGTTCCTGAAGACAAACACCGGCCCTTTTCCCTGTGAAGGAAAAGTTGCCAGCCCGGGTTCCTCTTGTGGGTTATAGGGTTCCTTTGGGACTGTCAGGGCAGCACAAGTTTGTGGTGGGGGCAGATTAAGTCTGGGACATATCATTAATCGATTGGATTTTTTGGAGGCATCCGGCCAGTCAGGGACAAAGGCCCCTGCAGGAAGACACGAGCAATTTTTTCTAGGAAAGAAATATGGTCAACCCTGGTTCCTGATGTCAGCAGGTAGGGTTCCCTTGGGACTGTCAGGGCAGCACAAATTTGAGGTGGGGGCAGGTTAAGTTTGGGACATATCTTTAATCTTTTGGATTTTTTGGAGGCAGCCGGCCACTCAAGGCCACAGGCTCCTCGAGAAAAAGACCGCTCCTTTTCCCTGTAAGGAAAAGTTGCCGGTCCAGGTTGCTGATGTCTGCATGTAGAGTTCCCGTTGGACTGTCAAGGCAGCACAGTTTTGAGGTGGGGGCAGGTTGGGTCTGGGACATATCTTTAATCGTTTGGATTTTTTGGAGGCGGCCGGCCACTCAGGGACAAAGGCCCCTGCAGGAAGACACGAGCAATTTTTTCTAGGAAAGAAATATGGTCAGCCCAGATTCCTGATGTCAGCAGGTAGGGTTCCTTTGGGGCTGTCAGGGTAGCAAAGGTTAGAGGTGGGGGCCGGTTGGGTCTGGGAAATATCTTTAATCGTTTGGATTTTTTGGAAGGGTCCAGCCACTCAGGGACAAAGTCCCTGCAGGAAAACACCGGCCATTTTCGCTGGGAAGGAAAAGTGTCCAGTCCAGGATCCTGCTGTCACTTTGAAGGGTTCCCTTGGGACTGTCAGGGCAGCACAGGTTAGAGGTGGGGGCCGGTTGGGTCTGGGACATATCCTTTATTGTTTGGATTTTTTGGAGGCGGCGGGCCAGTCAAGGCCAAAGGCCCTTGGAGACAAACACCGGCCGTATTCCCTGTTAAGGAAAAGTTGCCAGCCCTGGTTGCTGATGTCAGTTTGTAGGGTTCCCTTTGGACTGTGAGGGCAGCACAGGTTTGAGGTGGGGGCATGTTGGGTCTGGGACATATCCTTCATCGTTTGGATTTTTTGGAGGCGGCGGGCCACTCAAGGCCAAAGGCTCCTCAAGAAAAAGACCACCCATTTTCCCTGTGAAGGAAAAGTTGCCAAGGCAGGTTCCTGATGTCAGTTTTAGAGTTCCCTTGGTACTGTCAAGGTAGCAGAGTTTTGAGGTGGGGGCAGGTTGGGTCTGGGACATATCTTTAATCGTTTGGATGTTTTGGAGGCGGCCGGCCACTCTGGGACAAAGGTTCATGAAGACAAACACCGGCCGTTTTCCCTGTGAAGGAAAAGTTGCCAGCCCAGGTTCCTCTTGTCAGTTTATAGGGTTCCTTTGGGACTGTCAGGGTAGCACAAGTTTCTGGTTGGGCCAGATTAAGTCTGGGACATATCCTTAATTGTTTGGATTTTTTGGAGGCATCCGGCTACTCAGGGACAAAAGCCCTTGGAGACAAACACCGGCCGTATTCCCTGTTAAGGAAAAGTTGCCAGCCCTTGTTGCTGATGTCAGTTTGTAGGGTTCCCTTGGGACTGTCAGGGCAGTAGTGGTTTGAGCTGGGGGTAGGTTGGGTCTGGGATATATCTTTAATCGTTTTTATATTTTGGAGGCGGCTGGCCACTCTGGGACCCAGGCTCCTGAAGACAAACACCGGCCCTTTTCCCTTTGAACGAAAAGTTGCTAGACCAGGTTCCTGATGTCAGTTAGTAGAGTTCTCTTGAGACTGCCGGGGCAGCACAAATTTGAGGTGCGGGGCAGGTTGGGTCTGGGACATATCTTTAATCGTTTGGAGATTTTGGAGGTGGCCAGCCACTCTGGGACAAAGGTTCCTGAAGACAAACACCGGCCCTTTTCCCTGTGAAGGAAAAGTTGCCAGCCCGGGTTCCTCTTGTGGGTTATAGGGTTCCTTTGGGACTGTCAGGGCAGCACAAGTTTGTGGTGGGGGCAGATTAAGTCTGGGACATATCATTAATCGATTGGATTTTTTGGAGGCATCCGGCCAGTCAGGGACAAAGGCCCCTGCAGGAAGACACGAGCAATTTTTTCTAGGAAAGAAATATGGTCAACCCTGGTTCCTGATGTCAGCAGGTAGGGTTCCCTTGGGACTGTCAAGGCAGCACAAATTTGAGGTGGGGGCAGGTTAGGTTTGGGACATATCTTTAATCCTTTGGATTTTTTGGAGGTAGCCGGCCACTCAAGGCCACAGGCTCCTCGAGAAAAAGACCGCTCCTTTTCCCTTTAAGGAAAAGTTGCCGGTCCAGGTTGCTGATGTCTGCATGTAGAGTTCCCGTTGGACTGTCAAGGCAGCACAGTTTTGAGGTGGGGGCAGGTTGGGTCTGGGACATATCCTTAATTGTTTGGATTTTTTGGAGGCGTCCGGCCACTCAGGGACAAAGGCCCCTGCAGGAAGACACGAGCAATTTTTTCTAGGAAAGAAATATGGTCAGCCCAGATTCCTGATGTCAGCAGGTAGGGTTCCCTTGGGGCTGTCAGGGTAGCACAGGTTAGAGGTGGGGGCTGGTTGGGTCTGGGACATATCCTTAATTGTTTGGATTTTTTGGAGGCATCCGGCTACTCAGGGACAAAGGCCCTTTGAGAAAAACACCGGCCGTATTCCCTGTTAAGGAAAAAGTTGCCAGCCCTTGTTGCTGATGTCAGTTTGTAGGGTTCCCTTGGGACTGTCAGGGCAGCAGTGGTTTGAGGTGGGGGTAGGTTGGGTCTGGGATATATCTTTAATTGTTTTTATATTTTGGAGGCGGCCGGCCACTCTGGGACCCAGGCTCCTGAAGACAAACACCGGCCCTTTTCCCTTTGAACGAAAAGTTGCTAGACCAGGTTCCTGATGTCAGTTAGTAGAGTTCTCTTGAGACTGTCGGGGGCAGCACAAATTTGAGGTGCGGGGCAGGTTGGGTCTGGGACATATCTTTAATCGTTTGGAGATTTTGGAGGCGGCTGGCCACTCTGGGACAAAGGTTCCTGAAGACAAACACCGGCCCTTTTCCCTGTGAAGGAAAAGTTGCCAGCCCAGGTTCCTCTTGTCAGTTTATAGGGTTCCTTTGGGACTGTCAGGGCAGCACAGGTTTGAGGTGGGGGCAGGTTAGGTTTGGGACATATCTTTAATCTTTTGGATTTTTTGGAGGCAGCCGGCCACTCAAGGCCACAGGCTCCTCGAGAAAAAGACCGCTCCTTTTCCCTGTAAGGAAAAGTTGCCGGTCCAGGTTGCTGATGTCTGCATGTAGAGTTCCCGTTGGACTGTCAAGGAAGCACAGTTTTGAGGTGGGGGCAGGTTGGGTCTGGGACATATCTTTAATCGTTTGGATTTTTTGGAGGCGGCCGGCCACTCAGGGACAAAGGCCCCTGCAGGAAGACACGAGCAATTTTTTCTAGGAAAGAAATATGGTCAGCCCAGATTCCTGATGTCAGCAGGTAGGGTTCCTTTGGGGCTGTCAGGGTAGCAAAGGTTAGAGGTGGGGGCCGGTTGGGTCTGGGAAATATCTTTAATCGTTTGGATTTTTTGGAAGGGTCCAGCCACTCAGGGGACAAAGTCCCTGCAGGAAAACACCGGCCATTTTCGCTGGGAAGGAAAAGTGTCCAGTCCAGGATCCTGCTGTCACTTTGAAAGGGTTCCCTTGGGACTGTCAGGGCAGCACAGGTTAGAGGTGGGGGCCCGTTGGGTCTGGGACATATCCTTAATTGTTTGGATTTTTTGGAGGCGGCGGGCCAGTCAAGGCCAAAGGCCCTTGGAGACAAACACCGGCCGTATTCCCTGTTAAGGAAAAGTTGCCAGCCCTGGTTGCTGATGTCAGTTTGTAGGGTTCCCTTTGGACTGTCAGGGCAGCACAGGTTTCAGGTGGGGGCATGTTGGGTCTGGGACATATCCTTCATCGTTTGGATTTTTTGGAGGCATCCGGCCACTCAGGGACAAAGGCCCCTGCAGGAAGACACGAGCAATTTTTTCTAGGAAAGAAATATGGTCAACCCTGGTTCCTGATGTCAGCAGGTAGGGTTCCCTTGGGACTGTCAGGGCAGCACAAATTTGAGGTGGGGGCAGGTTAGGTTTGGGACATATCTTTAATCCTTTGGATTTTTTGGAGGCGCCGGCCACTCAAAGCCACAGGCTCCTCGAGAAAAAGACCGCTCCTTTTCCCTGTAAGGAAAAGTTGCCGGTCCAGGTTGCTGATGTCTGCATGTAGAGTTTCCCGTTGGACTGTCAAGGCAGCACAGTTTTGAGGTGGGGGCAGGTTGGGTCTGGGAAATATCTTTAATTGTTTGGATTTTTTGGAGGCGTCCGGCCACTCAGGGACAAAGTCCCCTGCAGGAAAACACCGGCCCATTTTCCCTGGGAAGGAAAAGTGTCCAGCCCAGGATCCTGCTGTCACTTTGAAGGGTTCCCTTGGGACTGTCAGGGTAGCACAGGTGAGAGGTGGGCGCCGGTTGGGTCTGGGACATAGCTTTAATCATTTGGATTTTTGGAGGCGGCCGGCCAGTCTAGGCCAAACGCCCTTGGAGACAAACACCGGCCGTATTCCCTGTGAAGGAAAAAGTTGCCAGCCCTGGTTGCTGATGTCAGTTTGTAGGGTTCCCTTTGGACTGTCAGGGCAGCACAGGTTTGAGGTGGGGGCATGTTGGGTCTGGGACATATCTGTAATCGTTTGGATTTTTTGGAGGCATCCGGCCACTCAGGGACAAAGGCCCCTGCAGGAAGACACGAGCAATTTTTTCTAGGAAAGAAATATGGTCAACCCTGGTTCCTGATGTCAGCAGGTAGGGTTCCCTTGGGACTGTCAGGGCAGAACAAATTTGAGGTGGGGGCAGGTTAGGTTTGGGACATATCTTTAATCTTTTGGATTTTTTGGAGGCAGCCGGCCACTCAAGGCCACAGGCTCCTCGAGAAAAAGACCGCTCCTTTTCCCTGTAAGGAAAAGTTGCCGGTCCAGGTTGCTGATGTCTGCATGTAGAGTTCCCGTTGGACTGTCAAGGCAGCACAGTTTTGAGGTGGGGGCAGGTTGGGTCTGGGACATATCTTTAATCGTTTGGATTTTTTGGAGGCGTCCGGCCACTCAGGGACAAAGTCCCCTGCAGGAAAACACCGGCCCATTTTCCCTGGAAGGAAAAGTGTCCAGCCCAGGATCCTGCTGTCACTTTGAAGGGTTCCCTTGGGACTGTCAGGGTAGCACAGGTGAGAGGTGGGCGCCGGTTGGGTCTGGGACATAGCTTTAATCATTTGGATTTTTTGGAGGCAGCCGGCCAGTCTAGGCCAAACGCCCTTGGAGAGAAACACCGGCCGTATTCCCTGTTAAGGAAAAGTTGCCAGCCCTTGTTTCTGATCTCAGTTTGTAGGGTTCCC
>NW_027099368.1:58200-116022 GCF_031753505.1 Anomalospiza imberbis
GTGCTGCCTTGACAGTCCCAAGGGAACCCTAAAACTGACATCAGGAACCTGCCTTGGCAACTTTTCCTTCACAGGGAAAATGGGTGGTCTTTTTCTTGAGGAGCCTTTGGCCATGAGTGGCCCGCCGCCTCCAAAAAATCCAAACGATGAAGGATATGTCCCAGACCCAACCTGCCCCCACCTCAAACCTGTGCTGCCCTGACAGTCCAAAGGGAACCCTACAAACTGACATCAGCAACAAGGGCTGGCAACTTTTCCTTAACATGGAATAGGACCGGTGTTTGTCTCCAAGGGCCTTTGTCCCTGAGTAGCCGGATGCCTCCAAAAAATCCAAACGATTAATGATATGTCCTAGACTTAATCTGCCCCCACCAGAAACTTGTGCTGCCCTGACAGTCCCAAAGGAACCCTATAAACTGACAAGAGGAACCTGGGCTGGCAACTTTTCCGTCACAGGGAAAAGGGCCGGTGTTTGTCTTCAGGAACCTTTGTCCCAGAGTGGCCGGCCGCCTCCAAAATCTCCAAACGATTAAAGATATGTCCCAGACCCAACCTGCCCCCACCTCAAATTTGTGCTGCCCCGACAGTCTCAAGAGAACTCTACGAACTGACATCAGCAACCTGGTCTAGCAACTTTTCGTTCAAAGGGAAAAGGGCCGGTGTTTGTCTTCAGGAGCCTGGGTCCCAGAGTGGCTGGCCGCCTCCAAAAAATCCAAATGATTAAAGATATGTCCCAGACCCAACCTGCCCCCACTTCAAACCTGTGCTGCCCTGACAGTCCAAAGGGAACCCTACAAACTGACATCAGCAACCAGGGCTGGCAACTTTGCCTTAACAGGAATACGGCTGGTGTTTGTCTCCAAGGGCCTTTGGCCTTGAGTGACCGGACGCCTCCAAAAAATCCAAATGATTAAAGATATGTCCCAGACCCAACCTGCCCCCACCTCAAACATTGTGCTGCCTTGACAGTCCAACAGGAACTCTACATGCAGACATCAGCAACCTGGACCAGCAACTTTTCCTTAAAGGGAAAAGGAGCGGTCTTTTTCTCGAGGAGCCTGTGGCTTTGAGTGGCCGGCCGCCTCCAAAAAATCCAAACGATTAAAGATATTTCCCAGACCTAACCTGCCCCCACCTCAAAACTGTGCTACCTTGACAGTCCCAAGGGAACTCTACCTGCAGACATCAGCAACCTGGACCGGCAACTTTTCCTTACAGGGACAAGGACCGGTCCTTTTCTTGAGGAGCCTGTGGCCTTGAGTGGCCGGCCGCCTCCAAAAAACCAAACGATTAAAGATATGTCCCAGACCCAACCTGCCCCCACCACAAACTTGTGCTGCCCTGACAGTCCCAAGAGAACGCTATAAACTGACATGAGGAACCTGGGCTGGCAACTTTTCCTTCACAGGGAAAAGGGCCGGTGTTTGTCTCTCGGGGCCTGTGGCCCTGAGTGGCCGGCCGCCTCCAAAAAATCCAAATGATTAAGGATATGTCCCAGACCCAACCTGCCCCCACCTCAAAACCTGTGCTTCCCTGACAGTCCCAAGGGAACCCTACAAACTGACAGCAGGAACCAGGGCTGACCTTATATCTTTCCTAGAAAAAATGGACAGTGTTTGTCTGAAGGGGCCTTTGGCCTTGACTGGCCGGACGCCTCCAAAAATCCAAACGATTAAAGATATTTCCCAGACCCAACCTGCCCCCACCTCAAACCTGTGCTTCCCTGACAGTCCCAAGGGAACCCTACACACTGACATCACCAACCAGGTCTGGCAACTTTTCCTTCACAGGGAAAAGGGCCGATGTTTGTCTCCAAGGGCCTTTGGCCTTGAGTGGCCGGACGCCTCCAAAAAATCCAAATGATTAAAGATATTTCCCAGACCCAACCTGCCCCCACGTCAAATTTGTGCTGCCCCGACAGTCCCTAGGAAAACCTACAAAGTGACAGCAGGAACCTGGGCTGGACACTTTTCCTTAACAGGGAAAAGGGCCGGTGGTTTCCTGCAGGGGCCTTTCTCCCTGAGTGGCCGGACGCCTCCAAAAAATCCAAATGACTAAAGATATTTCCCAGACATAACCTGCCCCCACCTCAAACCTCTGCTGCCTTGACAGTCCAACGGGAACTCTACATGCAGACATCAGCAACCTGGACCAGCAACTTTTCCTTACAGGGAAAAGGAGCGGTCTTTTTCTCGAGGAGCCTGTGGCCTTTAGTGGCCGGCCGCCTCCAAAAAATCCAAACGATTAAAGATATTTCCCAGACCTAACCTGCCCCCACCTCAAATTTGTGCTGCCTTGACAGTCCCAAGGGAACCCTAAAACTGACATCAGGAACCTGCCTTGGCAACTTTTCCTTCACAGGGAAAATGGGTGGTCTTTTTCTTGAGGAGCCTTTGGCCTTGAGTGGCCCGCCGCCTCCAAAAAATCCAAACGATGAAGGATATGTCCCAGACCCAACCTGCCCCCACCTCAAACCTGTGCTGCCCTGACAGTCCAAAGGGAACCCTACAAACTGACATCAGCAACAAGGGCTGGAAACTTTTCCTTAACATGGAATAGGGCCGGTGTTTGTCTCCAAGGGCCTTTGTCCCAGAGTGGCCGGCGGCCTCCAAAAAATCCAAATGATTAAAGATATGTCCCAGACCCAACCTGCCCCCACCTCAAACCTGTGCTTCACTGACAGTCCCAAGGGAACCCTACAAACTGACATCACCAACCAGGTCTGGCAACTTTTCCTTCACAGGGAAAAGGGCCGGTGTTTGTCTTCAGGAACCTTTGTCCCAGAGTGGCTGGCCGCCTCCAAAATCTCCAAACGATTAAAGATATGTCCCAGACCCAACCTGCCCCCACCTCAAATTTGTGCTGCCCCGACAGTCTCAAGAGAACTCTACGAACTGACATCAGCAACCTGGTCTAGCAACTTTTCGTTCAAAGGGAAAAGGGCCGGTGTTTGTCTTCAGGAGCCTGGGTCCCAGAGTGGCTGGCCGCCTCCAAAAAATCCAAACGATTAAAGATATGTCCCAGACCCAACCTACCCGCACCTCAAACCTGTGCTGCCCTGACAGTCCCAAGGGAACCCTACAAACAGACATCAGCAACCAGGGCTGGCAACTTTTCCTTCACAGGGAATACGGCCGGTGTTTGTCTCCAAGGACCTGGGGCCCTGAGTACCCGGATGCCTCCAAAAAATCCAAACAATTAAGGATATGTCCCAGACCCAACCGGCCCCCACCTCTAACCTGTGCTCCCCTGACAGTCCCAAGGGAACCCTTCAAAGTGACAGCAGGATCCTGGGCTGGACACTTTTCCTTCCCAGCGAAAATGGCCGGTGTTTTCCTGCAGGGACTTTGTCCCTGAGTGGCCGGACCCTTCCAAAAAATCCAAATGATCAAAGATATTTCCCAGAACTAATGTGCCCCCACCTCAAAGCTGTGCTTCCCTGACAGTCCCAAGGGAACCCTACCTGCTGACATCAGGAATCTGGGCGGACCATATTTCTTTCCTAGAAAAAATTGCTCGTGTCTTCCTGCAGGGGCCTTTGTCCCTGAGTGGCCGGCCGCCTCCAAAAAATCCAAACGATTAAAGATATGTCCCAGACCAAATCTGCCCCCACCACAAACTTGTGCTGCCCTGACAGTCCCAAGAGAACGCTATAAACTGACATGAGGAACCTGGGCTGGCAACTTTTCCTTCACAGGGAAAAGGGCTGGTGTTTTTCTTCAGGAGCCTGTGTCCCAGAGTGGCCAGCTGCCTCCAAAAAATCCAAATGATTAAAGATATGTCCCAGACCCAACCTGCCCCCACCTCAAATTTGGTCTGCCCCGACAGTCTCATGAGAACTCTACTGACTGACATCAGGAAGCTGGTCTGGCAACTTTTCGTTCAAAGGGAAAAGGGCCGGTGTTTGTCTTCAGGAGCCGGGGTCCCAGGTTGGCCGGCCGCCTCCAAAATATCCAAACGATTAAAGATATGTCCCAGACCCAACCTGCCCCCACCTCAAAGCTGTGCTGCCCTGACAGTCCCAAGGGAACCCTACCTGCTGACATCAGGAATCTGGGCGGACCATATTTCTTTCCTAGAAAAAATTGCTCGTGTCTTCCTGCAGGGGCCTTTGTCCCTGAGTGGCCGGCCGCCTCCAAAAAATCCAAATGATTAAAGATATGTCCCAGACCCAACCTGCCCCCCACCTCAAATTTGGTCTGCCCCAACAGTCTCATGAGAACTCTACTGACTGACATCAGGAAGCTGGTCTGGCAACTTTTCGTTCAAAGGGAAAAGGGCCGGTGTTTGTCTTCAGGAGCCTGGGTCCCAGGTTGGCCGGCCGCCTCCAAAATATCCAAACGATTAAAGATATGTCCCAGACCCAACCTGCCCCCACTTCAAACCTGTGCTGCCCTGACAGTCCCAAGGGAACCCTACCTGCTGACATCAGGAATCTGGGCGGACCATATTTCTTTCCTAGAAAAAATTGCTCATTGCTTCCTGCAGGGGCCTTTGTCCCTGAGTGGCCGGACGCCTCCAAAAAATCCAAACGATTAAAGATATGTCCCAGACCAAATCTGCCCCCACCACAAACTTGTGCTGCCCTGACAGTCCCAAGAGAACGCTATAAACTGACATGAGGAAGCTGGGCTGGCAACTTTTCCTTCACAGGGAAAAGGGCTGTTGTTTTTCTTCAGGAGCCTGTGTCCCAGAGTGGCCAGCTGCCTCCAAAAAATCCAAATGATTAAAGATATGTCCCAGACCCAACCTGCCCCCACCTCAAATTTGGTCTGCCCCGACAGTCTCATGAGAACTCTACTGACTGACATCAGGAAGCTGGTCTGGCAACTTTTCGTTCAAAGGGAAAAGGGCCGGTGTTTGTCTTCAGGAGCCGGGGTCCCAGGTGGCCGGCCGCCTCCAAAATATCCAAACGATTAAAGATATGTCCCAGACCCAACCTGCCCCCACTTCAAACCTGTGCTGCCCTGACAGTCCCAAGGGAACCCTACAAACTGACATCAGCAACCAGGGCTGGCAACTTTTCCTTAACAGGGAATACGGCCGGTGTTTGTCTCCAAGGGCCTTTGGCCTTGAGTGACCGGACGCCTCCAAAAAATCCAAATGATTAAAGATATGTCCCAGACCCAACCTGCCCCCACCTCAAACATTGTGCTGCCTTGACAGTCCAACGGGAACTCTACATGCAGACATCAGCAACCTGGACCGGCAACTTTTCCTTAAAGGGAAAAGGAGCGGTCTTTTTCTCGAGGAGCCTGTGGCTTTGAGTGGCCGGCCGCCTCCAAAAAATCCAAACGATTAAAGATATTTCCCAGACCTAACCTGCCCCCACCTCAAAACTGTGCTACCTTGACAGTCCAAGGGAACTCTACCTGCAGACATCAGCAACCTGGACCGGCAACTTTTCCTTACAGGGACAAGGACCGGTCCTTTTCTTGAGGAGCCTGTGGCCTTGAGTGGCCGGCCGCCTCCAAAAAACCAAACGATTAAAGATATGTCCCAGACCCAACCTGCCCCCACCACAAACTTGTGCTGCCCTGACAGTCCCAAGAGAACGCTATAAACTGACATGAGGAACCTGGGCTGGCAACTTTTCCTTCACAGGAAAAGGGCCGGTGTTTGTCTCTCGGGGCCTGTGGCCCTGAGTGGCCGGCCGCTTCCAAAAAATCCAAATGATTAAGGATATGTCCCAGACCCAACCTGCCCCCACCTCAAAACCTGTGCTTCCCTGACAGTCCCAAGGGAACCCTACAAACTGACAGCAGGAACCAGGGCTGACCTTATATCTTTCCAAGAAAAAATGGACAGTGTTTGTCTGAAGGGGCCTTTGGCCTTGA
The DNA here is from genome assembly GCF_031753505.1 of Anomalospiza imberbis. Classification (NCBI taxonomy): domain Eukaryota; kingdom Metazoa; phylum Chordata; class Aves; order Passeriformes; family Viduidae; genus Anomalospiza; species Anomalospiza imberbis. The sequence continues at coordinate 64,038 of NW_027099368.1, forward strand.
CTGGCTGGACGCCTCCAAAAATCCAAACGATTAAAGATATTTCCCAGACCCAACCTGCCCCCACCTCAAACCTGTGCTTCCCTGACAGTCCCAAGGGAACCCTACAAACTGACATCACCAACCAGGTCTGGCAACTTTTCCTTCACAGGGAAAAGGGCCGATGTTTGTCTCCAAGGGCCTTTGGCCTTGAGTGGCCGGACGCCTCCAAAAAATCCAAATGATTAAAGATATTTCCCAGACCCAACCTGCCCCCACGTCAAATTTGTGCTGCCCCGACAGTCCCTAGGAAAACCTACAAAGTGACAGCAGGAACCTGGGCTGGACACTTTTCCTTAACAGGGAAAAGGGCCGGTGGTTTCCTGCAGGGGCCTTTCTCCCTGAGTGGCCGGACGCCTCCAAAAAATCCAAATGACTGAAGATATTTCCCAGACATAACCTGCCCCCACCTCAAACCTCTGCTGCCTTGACAGTCCAACGGGAACTCTACATGCAGACATCAGCAACCTGGACCAGCAACTTTTCCTTACAGGGAAAAGGAGTGGTCTTTTTCTCGAGGAGCCTGTGGCCTTGAGTGGCCGGCCGCCTCCAAAAAATCCAAACGATTAAAGATATTTCCCAGACCTAACCTGCCCCCACCTCAAATTTGTGCTGCCTTGACAGTCCCAAGGGAACCCTAAAACTGACATCAGGAACCTGCCTTGGCAACTTTTCCTTCACAGGGAAAATGGGTGGTCTTTTTCTTGAGGAGCCTTTGGCCATGAGTGGCCCGCCGCCTCCAAAAAATCCAAACGATGAAGGATATGTCCCAGACCCAACCTGCCCCCACCTCAAACCTGTGCTGCCCTGACAGTCCAAAGGGAACCCTACAAACTGACATCAGCAACAAGGGCTGGCAACTTTTCCTTAACATGGAATAGGGCCGGTGTTTGTCTCCAAGGGCCTTTGTCCCTGAGTAGCCGGATGCCTCCAAAAAATCCAAACGATTAATGATATGTCCTAGACTTAATCTGCCCCCACCAGAAACTTGTGCTGCCCTGACAGTCCCAAAGGAACCCTATAAACTGACAAGAGGAACCTGGGCTGGCAACTTTTCCGTCACAGGGAAAAGGGCCGGTGTTTGTCTTCAGGAACCTTTGTCCCAGAGTGGCCGGCGCCTCCAAAATCTCCAAACGATTAAAGATATGTCCCAGACCCAACCTGCCCCCACCTCAAATTTGTGCTGCCCCGACAGTCTCAAGAGAACTCTACGAACTGACATCAGCAACCTGGTCTAGCAACTTTTCGTTCAAAGGGAAAAGGGCCGGTGTTTGTCTTCAGGAGCCTGGGTCCCAGAGTGGCTGGCCACCTCCAAAAAATCCAAATGATTAAAGATATGTCCCAGACCCAACCTGCCCCCACTTCAAACCTGTGCTGCCCTGACAGTCCCAAGGGAACCCTACAAACTGACATCAGCAACCAGGGCTGGCAACTTTTCCTTAACAGGGAATACGGCCGGTGTTTGTCTCCAAGGGCCTTTGGCCTTGAGTGGCCGGACGCCTCCAAAAAAATCCAAATGATTAAAGATATGTCTCAGACCCAACCTGCCCCCACCTCAAACATTGTGCTGCCTTGACAGTCCAACGGGAACTCTACATGCAGACATCAGCAACCTGGACCGGCAACTTTTCCTTAAAGGGAAAAGGAGCGGTCTTTTTCTCGAGGAGCCTGTGGCTTTGAGTGGCCGGCCGCCTCCAAAAAATCCAAACGATTAAAGATATTTCCCAGACCTAACCTGCCCCAACCTCAAAACTGTGCTACCTTGAAAGTCCCAAGGGAACTCTACCTGCAGACATCAGCAACCTGGACCGGCAACTTTTCCTTACAGGGACAAGGACCGGTCCTTTTCTTGAGGAGCCTGTGGCCTTGAGTGGCCGGCCGCCTCCAAAAAACCAAACGATTAAAGATATGTCCCAGACCCAACCCTGCCCCCACCACAAACTTGTGCTGCCCTGACAGTCCCAAGAGAACGCTATAAACTGACATGAGGAACCTGGGCTGGCAACTTTTCCTTCACAGGGAAAAGGGCCGATGTTTGTCTCTCGGGGCCTGTGGCCCTGAGTGGCTGGCCGCCTCCAAAAAATCCAAATGATTAAGGATATGTCCCAGACCCAACCTGCCCCCACCTCAAAACCTGTGCTTCCCTGACAGTCCCAAGGGAACCCTACAAACTGACAGCAGGAACCAGGGCTGACCTTATATCTTTCCAAGAAAAAATGGACAGTGTTTGTCTCCAAGGGCCTTTGTCCCAGAGTGGCCGGCTGCCTCCAAAAAATCCAAATGATTAAAGATATTTCCCAGACCCAACCTGCCCCCACCTCAAACCTGTGCTTCCCTGACAGTCCCAAGGGAACCCTACAAACTGACATCACCAACCAGGTCTGGCAACTTTTCCTTCACAGGGAAAAGGGCCGATGTTTGTCTCCAAGGGCCTTTGGCCTTGAGTGGCCGGACGCCTCCAAAAAATCCAAATGATTAAAGATATTTCCCAGACCCAACCTGCCCCCATGTCAAATTTGTGCTGCCCCGACAGTCCCTAGGAAAACCTACAAAGTGACAGCAGGAACCTGGGCTGGACACTTTTCCTTAACAGGGAAAAGGGCCGGTGGTTTCCTGCAGGGGCCTTTCTCCCTGAGTGGCCGGACGCCTCCAAAAAATCCAAATGACTAAAGATATTTCCCAGACATAACCTGCCCCCACCTCAAACCTCTGCTGCCTTGACAGTCCAACGGGAACTCTACATGCAGACATCAGCAACCTGGACCAGCAACTTTTCCTTACAGGGAAAAGGAGCGGTCTTTTTCTCGAGGAGCCTGTGGCCTTGAGTGGCCGGCCGCCTCCAAAAAATCCAAACGATTAAAGATATTTCCCAGACCTAACCTGCCCCCACCTCAAATTTGTGCTGCCTTGACAGTCCCAAGGGAACCCTAAAACTGACATCAGGAACCTGCCTTGGCAACTTTTCCTTCACAGGGAAAATGGGTGGTCTTTTTCTTGAGGAGCCTTTGGCCATGAGTGGCCCGCCGCCTCCAAAAAATCCAAACGATGAAGGATATGTCCCAGACCCAACCTGCCCCCACCTCAAACCTGTGCTGCCCTGACAGTCCAAAGGGAACCCTACAAACTGACATCAGCAACAAGGGCTGGCAACTTTTCCTTAACATGGAATAGGACCGGTGTTTGTCTCCAAGGGCCTTTGTCCCTGAGTAGCCGGATGCCTCCAAAAAATCCAAACGATTAATGATATGTCCTAGACTTAATCTGCCCCCACCAGAAACTTGTGCTGCCCTGACAGTCCCAAAGGAACCCTATAAACTGACAAGAGGAACCTGGGCTGGCAACTTTTCCGTCACAGGGAAAAGGGCCGGTGTTTGTCTTCAGGAACCTTTGTCCCAGAGTGGCCGGCCGCCTCCAAAATCTCCAAACGATTAAAGATATGTCCCAGACCCAACCTGCCCCCACCTCAAATTTGTGCTGCCCCGACAGTCTCAAGAGAACTCTACGAACTGACATCAGCAACCTGGTCTAGCAACTTTTCGTTCAAAGGGAAAAGGGCCGGTGTTTGTCTTCAGGAGCCTGGGTCCCAGAGTGGCTGGCCGCCTCCAAAAAATCCAAATGATTAAAGATATGTCCCAGACCCAACCTGCCCCCACTTCAAACCTGTGCTGCCCTGACAGTCCCAAGGGAACCCTACAAACTGACATCAGCAACCAGGGCTGGCAACTTTTCCTTAACAGGGAATACGGCCGGTGTTTGTCTCCAAGGGCCTTTGGCCTTGAGTGGCCGGACGCCTCCAAAAAATCCAAATGATTAAAGATATGTCTCAGACCCAACCTGCCCCCACCTCAAACATTGTGCTGCCTTAACAGTCCAACGGGAACTCTACATGCAGACATCAGCAACCTGGACCGGCAACTTTTCCTTAAAGGGAAAAGGAGCGGTCTTTTTCTCGAGGAGCCTGTGGCTTTGAGTGGCCGGCCGCCTCCAAAAAATCCAAACGATTAAAGATATTTCCCAGACCTAACCTGCCCCAACCTCAAAACTGTGCTACCTTGAAAGTCCCAAGGGAACTCTACCTGCAGACATCAGCAACCTGGACCGGCAACTTTTCCTTACAGGGACAAGGACCGGTCTTTTTCTTGAGGAGCCTGTGGCCTTGAGTGGCCGGCCGCCTCCAAAAAACCAAACGATTAAAGATATGTCCCAGACCCAACCTGCCCCCACCACAAACTTGTGCTGCCCTGACAGTCCCAAGAGAACGCTATAAACTGACATGAGGAACCTGGGCTGGCAACTTTTCCTTCACAGGGAAAAGGGCCGATGTTTGTCTCTCGGGGCCTGTGGCCCTGAGTGGCTGGCCGCCTCCAAAAAATCCAAATGATTAAGGATATGTCCCAGACCCAACCTGCCCCCACCTCAAAACCTGTGCTTCCCTGACAGTCCCAAGGGAACCCTACAAACTGACAGCAGGAACCAGGGCTGACCTTATATCTTTCCAAGAAAAAATGGACAGTGTTTGTCTCCAAGGGCCTTTGTCCCAGAGTGGCCGGCTGCCTCCAAAAAATCCAAATGATTAAAGATATTTCCCAGACCCAACCTGCCCCCACCTCAAACCTGTGCTTCCCTGACAGTCCCAAGGGAACCCTACAAACTGACATCACCAACCAGGTCTGGCAACTTTTCCTTCACAGGGAAAAGGGCCGATGTTTGTCTCCAAGGGCCTTTGGCCTTGAGTGGCCGGACGCCTCCAAAAAATCCAAATGATTAAAGATATTTCCCAGACCCAACCTGCCCCCATGTCAAATTTGTGCTGCCCCGACAGTCCCTAGGAAAACCTACAAAGTGACAGCAGGAACCTGGGCTGGACACTTTTCCTTAACAGGGAAAAGGGCCGGTGGTTTCCTGCAGGGGCCTTTCTCCCTGAGTGGCCGGACGCCTCCAAAAAATCCAAATGACTAAAGATATTTCCCAGACATAACCTGCCCCCACCTCAAACCTCTGCTGCCTTGACAGTCCAACGGGGAACTCTACATGCAGACATCAGCAACCTGGACCAGCAACTTTTCCTTACAGGGAAAAGGAGCGGTCTTTTTCTCGAGGAGCCTGTGGCCTTGAGTGGCCGGCCGCCTCCAAAAAATCCAAACGATTAAAGATATTTCCCAGACCTAACCTGCCCCCACCTCAAATTTGTGCTGCCTTGACAGTCCCAAGGGAACCTAAAACTGACATCAGGAACCTGCCTTGGCAACTTTTCCTTCACAGGGAAAATGGGTGGTCTTTTTCTTGAGGAGCCTTTGGCCATGAGTGGCCCGCCGCCTCCAAAAAATCCAAACGATGAAGGATATGTCCCAGACCCAACCTGCCCCCACCTCAAACCTGTGCTGCCCTGACAGTCCAAAGGGAACCCTACAAACTGACATCAGCAACAAGGGCTGGCAACTTTTCCTTAACATGGAATAGGGCCGGTGTTTGTCTCCAAGGGCCTTTGTCCCTGAGTGACCGGATGCCTCCAAAAAATCCAAACGATTAATGATATGTCCTAGACTTAATCTGCCCCCACCAGAAACTTGTGCTGCCCTGACAGTCCCAAAGGAACCCTATAAACTGACAAGAGGAACCTGGGCTGGCAACTTTTCCGTCACAGGGAAAAGGGCCGGTGTTTGCCTTCAGGAACCTTTGTCCCAGAGTGGCCGGCCGCCTCCAAAATCTCCAAACGATTAAAGATATGTCCCAGACCCAACCTGCCCCCACCTCAAATTTGTGCTGCCCCGACAGTCTCAAGAGAACTCTACGAACTGACATCAGCAACCTGGTCTAGCAACTTTTCGTTCAAAGGGAAAAGGGCCGGTGTTTGTCTTCAGGAGCCTGGGTCCCAGAGTGGCTGGCCGCCTCCAAAAAATCCAAACGATTAAAGATATGTCCCAGACCCAACCTACCCGCACCTCAAACCTGTGCTGCCCTGACAGTCCCAAGGGAACCCTACAAACAGACATCAGCAACCAGGGCTGGCAACTTTTCCTTAACAGGGAATACGGCCGGTGTTTGTCTCCAAGGACCTGGGGCCCTGAGTAGCCGGATGCCTCCAAAAAATCCAAACAATTAAGGATATGTCCCAGACCCAACCGGCCCCCACCTCTAACCTGTGCTACCCTGACAGTCCCAAGGGAACCCTTCAAAGTGACAGCAGGATCCTGGGCTGGACACTTTTCCTTCCCAGCGAAAATGGCCGGTATTTTCCTGCAGGGACTTTGTCCCTGAGTGGCCGGACCCTTCCAAAAAATCCAAATGATCAAAGATATTTCCCAGAACTAATGTGCCCCCACCTCAAAGCTGTGCTGCCCTGACAGTCCCAAGGGAACCCTACCTGCTGACATCAGGAATCTGGGCGGACCATATTTCTTTCCTAGAAAAAATTGCTCGTGTCTTCCTGCAGGGGCCTTTGTCCCTGAGTGGCCGGCCGCCTCCAAAAAATCCAAACGATTAAAGATATGTCCCAGACCAAATCTGCCCCCACCACAAACTTGTGCTGCCCTGACAGTCCCAAGAGAACGCTATAAACTGACATGAGGAACCTGGGCTGGCAACTTTTCCTTCACAGGGAAAAGGGCTGGTGTTTTTCTTCAGGAGCCTGTGTCCCAGAGTGGCCAGCTGCCTCCAAAAAATCCAAATGATTAAAGATATGTCCCAGACCCAACCTGCCCCCACCTCAAATTTGGTCTGCCCCGACAGTCTCATGAGAACTCTACTGACTGACATCAGGAAGCTGGTCTGGCAACTTTTCGTTCAAAGGGAAAAGGGCCGGTGTTTGTCTTCAGGAGCCGGGGGTCCCAGGTTGGCCGGCCGCCTCCAAAATATCCAAACGATTAAAGATATGTCCCAGACCCAACCTGCCCCCACCTCAAAGCTGTGCTGCCCTGACAGTCCCAAGGGAACCCTACCTGCTGACATCAGGAATCTGGGCGGACCATATTTCTTTCCTAGAAAAAATTGCTCATTGCTTCCTGCAGGGGCCTTTGTCCCTGAGTGGCCGGCCGCCTCCAAAAATTCCAAACGATTAAAGATATGTCCCAGACCAAATCTGCCCCCCACCACAAACTTGTGCTGCCCTGACAGTCCCAAGAGAACGCTATAAACTGACCATGAGGAACCTGGGCTGGCAACTTTTCCTTCACAGGGAATACGGCCGGTGTTTGTCTCCAAGGGCCTGTGGCCTTGAGTGACCGGACGCCTCCAAAAAATCCAAATGATTAAAGATATGTCCCAGACCCAACCTGCCCCCACCTCAAACATTGTGCTGCCTTGACTGTCCAACGGAAACTCTACATGCAGACATCAGCAACCTGGACCGGCAACTTTTCCTTACAGGGACAAGGACCGGTCCTTTTCTTGAGGAGCCTGTGGCCTTGAGTGGCCCGCCGCCTCCAAAAAATCCAAATGATTAAGGATATGTCCCAGACCCAACCTGCCCCCACCTCAAAACCGGTGCTTCCCTGACAGTCCCAAGGGAACCCTACAAAGTGACAGCAGGAACCAGGGCTGACCTTATATCTTTCCAAGAAAAAATGGACAGTGTTTGTCTGAAGGGGCCTTTGGCCTTGACTGGCCGGACGCCTCCAAAAATCCAAACGATTAAAGATATTTCCCAGACCCAACCTGCCCCCACCTCAAACCTGTGCTTCCCTGACAGTCCCAAGGGAACCCTACAAACTGACATCACCAACCAGGTCTGGCAACTTTTCCTTCACAGGGAAAAGGGCCGATGTTTGTCTCCAAGGGCCTTTGGCCTTGAGTGGCCGGACGCCTCCAAAAAATCCAAATGATTAAAGATATTTCCCAGACCCAACCTGCCCCTACGTCAAATTTGTGCTGCCCCGACAGTCCCTAGAAAACCTACAAAGTGACAGCAGGAACCTGGGCTGGACACTTTTCCTTAACAGGGAAAAGGGCCGGTGGTTTCCTGCAGGGGCCTTTCTCCCTGAGTGGCCGGGACGCCTCCAAAAAATCCAAATGACTAAAGATATTTCCCAGACATAACCTGCCCCCCACCTAAAACCTCTGCTGCCTTGACAGTCCAACGGGAACTCTACATGCAGACATCAGCAACCTGGACCAGCAACTTTTCCTTACAGGGAAAAGGAGCGGTCTTTTTCTCGAGGAGCCTGTGGCCTTGAGTGGCCGGCCGCCTCCAAAAAATCCAAACGATTAAAGATATTTCCCAGACCTAACCTGCCCCCACCTCAAATTTGTGCTGCCTTGACAGTCCCAAGGGAACCCTAAAACTGACATCAGGAACCTGCCTTGGCAACTTTTCCTTCACAGGGAAAATGGGTGGTCTTTTTCTTGAGGAGCCTTTGGCCTAGAGTGGCCCGCCGCCTCCAAAAAATCCAAACGATGAAGGATATGTCCCAGACCCAACCTGCCCCCACCTCAAACCTGTGCTGCCCTGACAGTCCAAAGGGAACCCTACAAACTGACATCAGCAACAAGGGCTGGCAACTTTTCCTTAACATGGAATAGGGCCGGTGTTTGTCTCCAAGGGCCTTTGTCCCTGAGTAGCCGGATGCCTCCAAAAAATCCAAACGATTAATGATATGTCCTAGACTTAATCTGCCCCCACCAGAAACTTGTGCTGCCCTGACAGTCCCAAAGGAACCCTATAAACTGACAAGAGGAACCTGGGCTGGCAACTTTTCCGTCACAGGGAAAAGGGCCGGTGTTTGTCTTCAGGAACCTTTGTCCCAGAGTGGCTGGCCGCCTCCAAAATCTCCAAACGATTAAAGCTATGTCCCAGACCCAACCTGCCCCCACCTCAAATTTGTGCTGCCCCGACAGTCTCAAGAGAACTCTACGAACTGACATCAGCAACCTGGTCTAGCAACTTTTCGTTCAAAGGGAAAAGGGCCGGTGTTTGTCTTCAGGAGCCTGGGTCCCAGAGTGGCTGGCCGCCTCCAAAAAATCCAAACGATTAAAGATATGTCCCAGACCCAACCTACCCCCACCTCAAACCTGTGCTGCCCTGACAGTCCCAAGGGAACCCTACAAACTGACATCAGCAACCAGGGCTGGCAACTTTTCCTTCACAGGGAATACGGGCGGTGTTTGTCTCCAAGGACCTGGGGCCCTGAGTAGCCGGATGCCTCCAAAAAATCCAAACAATTAAGGATATGTCCCAGACCCACCGGCCCCCACCTCTAACCTGTGCTACCCTGACAGTCCCAAGGGAACCCTTCAAAGTGACAGCAGGATCCTGGGCTGGACACTTTTCCTTCCCAGCGAAAATGGCCGGTGTTTTCCTGCAGGGACTTTGTCCCTGAGTGGCCGGACCCTTCCAAAAAATCCAAATGATCAAAGATATTTCCCAGAACTAATGTGCCCCCACCTCAAAGCTGTGCTTCCCTGACAGTCCCAAGGGAACCCTACCTGCTGACATCAGGAATCTGGGCTGACCATATTTCTTTCCTAGAAAAAATTGCTCGTGTCTTCCTGCAGGGGCCTTTGTCCCTGAGTGGCGGCCGCCTCCAAAAAATCCAAACGATTAAAGATATGTCCCAGACCAAATCTGCCCCCACCACAAACTTGTGCTGCCCTGACAGTCCCAAGAGAACGCTATAAACTGACATGAGGAACCTGGGCTGGCAACTTTTCCGTCACAGGGAAAAGGGCTGGTGTTTTTCTTCAGGAGCCTTTGTCCCTGAGTGACCGGATGCCTCCAAAAAATCCAAACGATTAATGATATGTCCTAGACTTAATCTGCCCCCACCAGAAACTTGTGCTGCCCTGACAGTCCCAAAGGAACCCTATAAACTGACAAGAGGAACCTGGGCTGGCAACTTTTCCGTCACAGGGAAAAGGGCCGGTGTTTGTCTTCAGGAACCTTTGTCCCAGAGTGGCCGGCCGCCTCCAAAATCTCCAAACGATTAAAGATATGTCCCAGACCCAACCTGCCCCCACCTCAAATTTGTGCTGCCCCGACAGTCTCAAGAGAACTCTACGAACTGACATCAGCAACCTGGTCTAGCAACTTTTCGTTCAAAGGGAAAAGGGCCGGTGTTTGTCTTCAGGAGCCTGGGTCCCAGAGTGGCTGGCCGCCTCCAAAAAATCCAAATGATTAAAGATATGTCCCAGACCCAACCTACCCCCACCTCAAACCTGTGCTGCCCTGACAGTCCCAAGGGAACCCTACAAACAGACATCAGCAACCAGGGCTGGCAACTTTTCCTTAACAGGGAATACGGCCGGTGTTTGTCTCCAAGGACCTGGGGCCCTGAGTAGCCGGATGCCTCCAAAAAATCCAAACAATTAAGGATATGTCCCAGACCCAACCGGCCCCCACCTCTAACCTGTGCTACCCTGACAGTCCCAAGGGAACCCTTCAAAGTGACAGCAGGATCCCTGGGCTGGACACTTTTCCTTCCCAGCGAAAATGGCCGGTGTTTTTCCTGCAGGGACTTTGTCCCTGAGTGGCCAGACCCTTCCAAAAAATCCAAATGATCAAAGATATTTCCCAGAACTAATGTGCCCCCACCTCAAAGCTGTGCTGCCCTGACAGTCCCAAGGGAACCCTACCTGCTGACATCAGGAATCTGGGCGGACCATATTTCTTTCCTAGAAAAAATTGCTCATTGCTTCCTGCAGGGGCCTTTGTCCCTGAGTGGCCGGCCGCCTCCAAAAAATCCAAACGATTAAAGATATGTCCCAGACCAAATCTGCCCCCACCACAAACTTGTGCTGCCCTGACAGTCCCAAGAGAACGCTATAAACTGACATGAGGAACCTGGGCTGGCAACTTTTCCGTCACAGGGAAAAGGGCTGGTGTTTTTCTTCAGGAGCCTGTGTCCCAGAGTGGCCAGCTGCCTCCAAAAAATCCAAATGATTAAAGATATGTCCCAGACCCAACCTGCCCCCACCTCAAATTTGGTCTGCCCCGACAGTCTCATGAGAACTCTACTGACTGACATCAGGAAGCTGGTCTGGCAACTTTTCGTTCAAAGGGAAAAGGGCCGGTGTTTGTCTTCAGGAGCCGGGGTCCCAGGTTGGCCTGCCGCCTCCAAAATATCCAAACGATTAAAGATATGTCCCAGACCCAACCTGCCCCCACTTCAAACCTGTGCTGCCCTGACAGTCCCAAGGGAACCCTACAAACTGACATCAGCAACCAGGGCTGGCAACTTTTCCTTAACAGGGAATACGGCCGGTGTTTGTCTCCAAGGGCCTTTGGCCTTGAGTGGCCGGACGCCTCCAAAAAATCCAAATGATTAAAGATATGTCCCAGACCAAATCTGCCCCCACCTCAAACATTGTGCTGCCTTGACAGTCCAACGGGAACTCTACATGCAGACATCAGCAACCTGGACCGGCAACTTTTCCTTAAAGGGAAAAGGAGCGGTCTTTTTCTCGAGGAGCCTGTGGCTTTGAGTGGCCGGCCGCCTCCAAAAAATCCAAACGATTAAAGATATTTCCCAGACCTAACCTGCCCCCACCTCAAAACTGTGCTACCTTGACAGTCCCAAGGGAACTCTACCTGCAGACATCAGCAACCTGGACCGGCAACTTTTCCTTACAGGGACAAGGACCGGTCCTTTTCTTGAGGAGCCTGTGGCCTTGAGTGGCCGGCCGCCTCCAAAAAACAAAACGATTAAAGATATGTCCCAGACCCAACCTGCCCCCACCACAAACTTGTGCTGCCCTGACAGTCCCAAGAGAACGCTATAAACTGACATGAGGAACCTGCCTTGGCAACTTTTCCTTCACAGGGAAAATGGGTGGTCTTTTTCTTGAGGTGCCTTTGGCCTTGAGTGGCCCGCCGCCTCCAAAAAATCCAAACGATGAAGGATATGTCCCAGACCCAACCTGCCCCCACCTCAAACCTGTGCTGCCCTGACAGTCCAAAGGGAACCCTACAAACTGACATCAGCAACAAGGGCTGGCAACTTTTCCTTAACATGGAATAGGGCCGGTGTTTGTCTCCAAGGGCCTTTGTCCCAGAGTGGCCGGCTGCCTCCAAAAAATCCAAATGATTAAAGATATGTCCCAGACCCAACCTGCCCCCACCTCAAATTTGGTCTGCCCCGACAGTCTCATGAGAACTCTACTGACTGACATCAGGAAGCTGGTCTGGCAACTTTTCGTTCAAAGGGAAAAGGGCCGGTGTTTGTCTTCAGGAGCCGGGGTCCCAGGTTGGCCGGCCGCCTCCAAAATATCCAAACGATTAAAGATATGTCCCAGACCCAACCTGCCCCCACTTCAAACCTGTGCTGCCCCGACAGTCTCAAGAGAACTCTACGAACTGACATCAGCAACCTGGTCTAGCAACTTTTCGTTCAAAGGGAAAAGGGCCGGTGTTTGTCTTCAGGAGCCTGGGTCCCAGAGTGGCTGGCCGCCTCCAAAAAATCCAAACGATTAAAGATATGTCCCAGACCCAACCTACCCCCACCTCAAACCTGTGCTGCCCTGACAGTCCCAAGGGAACCCTACAAACTGACATCAGCAACCAGGGCTGGCAACTTTTCCTTCACAGGGAATACGGGCGGTGTTTGTCTCCAAGGACCTGGGGCCCTGAGTAGCCGGATGCCTCCAAAAAATCCAAACAATTAAGGATATGTCCCAGACCCAACCGGCCCCCACCTCTAACCTGTGCTACCCTGACAGTCCCAAGGGAACCCTTCAAAGTGACAGCAGGATCCTGGGCTGGACACTTTTCCTTCCCAGCGAAAATGGCCGGTGTTTTCCTGCAGGGACTTTGTCCCTGAGTGGCCAGACCCTTCCAAAAAATCCAAATGATCAAAGATATTTCCCAGAACTAATGTGCCCCCACCTCAAAGCTGTGCTTCCCTGACAGTCCCAAGGGAACCCTACCTGCTGACATCAGGAATCTGGGCGGACCATATTTCTTTCCTAGAAAAAATTGCTCGTGTCTTCCTGCAGGGGCCTTTGTCCCTGAGTGGCCGGCCGCCTCCAAAAAATCCAAACGATTAAAGATATGTCCCAGACCAAATCTGCCCCCACCACAAACTTGTGCTGCCCTGACAGTCCCAAGAGAACGCTATAAACTGACATGAGGAACCTGGGCTGGCAACTTTTCCGTCACAGGGAAAAGGGCTGGTGTTTTTCTTCAGGAGCCTTTGTCCCTGAGTGACCGGATGCCTCCAAAAAATCCAAACGATTAATGATATGTCCTAGACTTAATCTGCCCCCACCAGAAACTTGTGCTGCCCTGACAGTCCCAAAGGAACCCTATAAACTGACAAGAGGAACCTGGGCTGGACACTTTTCCGTCACAGGGAAAAGGGCCGGTGTTTGTCTTCAGGAACCTTTGTCCCAGAGTGGCCGGCCGCCTCCAAAATCTCCAAACGATTAAAGATATGTCCCAGACCCAACCTGCCCCCACCTCAAATTTGTGCTGCCCCGACAGTCTCAAGAGAACTCTACGAACTGACATCAGCAACCTGGTCTAGCAACTTTTCGTTCAAAGGGAAAAGGGCCGGTGTTTGTCTTCAGGAGCCTGGGTCCCAGAGTGGCTGGCCGCCTCCAAAAAATCCAAACGATTAAAGATATGTCCCAGACCCAACCTACCCCCACCTCAAACCTGTGCTGCCCTGACAGTCCCAAGGGAACCCTACAAACAGACATCAGCAACCAGGGCTGGCAACTTTTCCTTAACAGGGAATACGGCCGGTGTTTGTCTCCAAGGACCTGGGGCCCTGAGTAGCCGGATGCCTCCAAAAAATCCAAACAATTAAGGATATGTCCCAGACCCAACCGGCCCCCACCTCTAACCTGTGCTACCCTGACAGTCCCAAGGGAACCCTTCAAAGTGACAGCAGGATCCTGGGCTGGACACTTTTCCTTCCCAGCGAAAATGGCCGGTGTTTTCCTGCAGGGACTTTGTCCCTGAGTGGCCAGACCCTTCCAAAAAATCCAAATGATCAAAGATATTTCCCAGAACTAATGTGCCCCCACCTCAAAGCTGTGCTGCCCTGACAGTCCCAAGGGAACCCTACCTGCTGACATCAGGAATCTGGGCGGACCATATTTCTTTCCTAGAAAAAATTGCTCATTGCTTCCTGCAGGGGCCTTTGTCCCTGAGTGGCCGGCCGCCTCCAAAAAATCCAAACGATTAAAGATATGTCCCAGACCAAATCTGCCCCCACCACAAACTTGTGCTGCCCTGACAGTCCCAAGAGAACGCTATAAACTGACATGAGGAACCTGGGCTGGCAACTTTTCCTTCACAGGGAAAAGGGCTGGTGTTTTTCTTCAGGAGCCTGTGTCCCAGAGTGGCCAGCTGCCTCCAAAAAATCCAAATGATTAAAGATATGTCCCAGACCCAACCTGCCCCCACCTCAAATTTGGTCTGCCCCGACAGTCTCATGAGAACTCTACTGACTGACATCAGGAAGCTGGTCTGGCAACTTTTCGTTCAAAGGGAAAAGGGCCGGTGTTTGTCTTCAGGAGCCGGGGTCCCAGGTTGGCCTGCCGCCTCCAAAATATCCAAACGATTAAAGATATGTCCCAGACCCAACCTGCCCCCACTTCAAACCTGTGCTGCCCTGACAGTCCCAAGGGAACCCTACAAACTGACATCAGCAACCAGGGCTGGCAACTTTTCCTTAACAGGGAATACGGCCGGTGTTTGTCTCCAAGGGCCTTTGGCCTTGAGTGGCCGGACGCCTCCAAAAAATCCAAATGATTAAAGATATGTCCCAGACCAAATCTGCCCCCACCTCAAACATTGTGCTGCCTTGACAGTCCAACGGGAACTCTACATGCAGACATCAGCAACCTGGACCGGCAACTTTTCCTTAAAGGGAAAAGGAGCGGTCTTTTTCTCGAGGAGCCTGTGGCTTTGAGTGGCCGGCCGCCTCCAAAAAATCCAAACGATTAAAGATATTTCCCAGACCTAACCTGCCCCCACCTCAAAACTGTGCTACCTTGACAGTCCCAAGGGAACTCTACCTGCAGACATCAGCAACCTGGACCGGCAACTTTTCCTTACAGGGACAAGGACCGGTCCTTTTCTTGAGGAGCCTGTGGCCTTGAGTGGCCGGCCGCCTCCAAAAAACAAAACGATTAAAGATATGTCCCAGACCCAACCTGCCCCCACCACAAACTTGTGCTGCCCTGACAGTCCCAAGAGAACGCTATAAACTGACATGAGGAACCTGCCTTGGCAACTTTTCCTTCACAGGGAAAATGGGTGGTCTTTTTCTTGAGGTGCCTTTGGCCTTGAGTGGCCCGCCGCCTCCAAAAAATCCAAACGATGAAGGATATGTCCCAGACCCAACCTGCCCCCACCTCAAACCTGTGCTGCCCTGACAGTCCAAAGGGAACCCTACAAACTGACATCAGCAACAAGGGCTGGCAACTTTTCCTTAACATGGAATAGGGCCGGTGTTTGTCTCCAAGGGCCTTTGTCCCAGAGTGGCCGGCTGCCTCCAAAAAATCCAAATGATTAAAGATATTTCCCAGACCCAACCTGCCCCCACGTCAAATTTGTGCTGCCCCGACTGTCCCTAGGAAAACCTACAAAGTGACAGCAGGAACCTGGGCTGGACACTTTTCCTTAACAGGGAAAAGGGCCGGTGGTTTCCTGCAGGGGCCTTTCTCCCTGAGTGGCCGGACGCCTCCAAAAAATCCAAATGACTAAAGATATTTCCCAGACATAACCTGCCCCCACCTCAAACCTCTGCTGCCTTGACAGTCCAACGGGAACTCTACATGCAGACATCAGCAACCTGGACCAGCAACTTTTCCTTACAGGGAAAAGGAGCGGTCTTTTTCTCGAGGAGCCTGTGGCCTTGAGTGGCCGGCCGCCTCCAAAAAATCCAAACGATTAAAGATATTTCCCAGACCTAACCTGCCCCCACCTCAAATTTGTGCTGCCTTGACAGTCCCAAGGGAACCCTAAAACTGACATCAGGAACCTGCCTTGGCAACTTTTCCTTCACAGGGAAAATGGGTGGTCTTTTTCTTGAGGAGCCTTTGGCCTTGAGTGGCCCGCCGCCTCCAAAAAATCCAAACGATGAAGGATATGTCCCAGACCCAACCTGCCCCCACCTCAAACCTGTGCTGCCCTGACAGTCCAAAGGGAACCCTACAAACTGACATCAGCAACAAGGGCTGGCAACTTTTCCTTAACATGGAATAGGGCCGGTGTTTGTCTCCAAGGGCCTTTGTCCCTGAGTAGCCGGATGCCTCCAAAAAATCCAAACGATTAATGATATGTCCTAGACTTAATCTGCCCCCACCAGAAACTTGTGCTGCCCTGACAGTCCCAAAGGAACCCTATAAACTGACAAGAGGAACCTGGGCTGGCAACTTTTCCGTCACAGGGAAAAGGGCCGGTGTTTGCCTTCAGGAACCTTTGTCCCAGAGTGGCCGGCCGCCTCCAAAATCTCCAAACGATTAAAGATATGTCCCAGACCCAACCTGCCCCCACCTCAAATTTGTGCTGCCCCGACAGTCTCAAGAGAACTCTACGAACTGACATCAGCAACCTGGTCTAGCAACTTTTTGTTCAAAGGGAAAAGGGCCGGTGTTTGTCTTCAGGAGCCTGGGTCCCAGAGTGGCTGGCCGCCTCCAAAAAATCCAAACGATTAAAGATATGTCCCAGACCCAACCTACCCCCACCTCAAACCTGTGCTGCCCTGACAGTCCCAAGGGAACCCTACAAACTGACATCAGCAACCAGGGCTGGCAACTTTTCCTTCACAGGGAATACGGCCGGTGTTTGTCTCCAAGGACCTGGGGCCCTGAGTAGCCGGATGCCTCCAAAAAATCCAAACAATTAAGGATATGTCCCAGACCCAACCGGCCCCCACCTCTAACCTGTGCTACCCTGACAGTCCCAAGGGAACCCTTCAAAGTGACAGCAGGATCCTGGGCTGGACACTTTTCCTTCCCAGCGAAAATGGCCGGTGTTTTCCTGCAGGGACTTTGTCCCTGAGTGGCCGGACCCTTCCAAAAAATCCAAATGATCAAAGATATTTCCCAGAACTAATGTGCCCCCACCTCAAAGCTGTGCTTCCCTGACAGTCCCAAGGGAACCCTACCTGCTGACATCAGGAAGCTGGGCGGACCATATTTCTTTCCTAGAAAAAATTGCTCGTGTCTTCCTGCAGGGGCCTTTGTCCCTGAGTGGCCGGCCGCCTCCAAAAAATCCAAACGATTAAAGATATGTCCCAGACCAAATCTGCCCCCACCACAAACTTGTGCTGCCCTGACAGTCCCAAGAGAACGCTATAAACTGACATGAGGAACCTGGGCTGGCAACTTTTCCGTCACAGGGAAAAGGGCTGGTGTTTTTCTTCAGGAGCCTTTGTCCCTGAGTGACCGGATGCCTCCAAAAAATCCAAACGATTAATGATATGTCCTAGACTTAATCTGCCCCCACCAGAAACTTGTGCTGCCCTGACAGTCCCAAAGGAACCCTATAAACTGACAAGAGGAACCTGGGCTGGCAACTTTTCCGTCACAGGGAAAAGGGCCGGTGTTTGTCTTCAGGAACCTTTGTCCCAGAGTGGCCGGCCGCCTCCAAAATCTCCAAACGATTAAAGATATGTCCCAGACCCAACCTGCCCCCACCTCAAATTTGTGCTGCCCCGACAGTCTCAAGAGAACTCTACGAACTGACATCAGCAACCTGGTCTAGCAACTTTTCGTTCAAAGGGAAAAGGGCCGGTGTTTGTCTTCAGGAGCCTGGGTCCCAGAGTGGCTGGCCGCCTCCAAAAAATCCAAATGATTAAAGATATGTCCCAGACCCAACCTACCCCCACCTCAAACCTGTGCTGCCCTGACAGTCCCAAGGGAACCCTACAAACAGACATCAGCAACCAGGGCTGGCAACTTTTCCTTAACAGGGAATACGGCCGGTGTTTGTCTCCAAGGACCTGGGGCCCTGAGTAGCCGGATGCCTCCAAAAAATCCAAACAATTAAGGATATGTCCCAGACCCAACCGGCCCCCACCTCAAAGCTGTGCTACCCTGACAGTCCCAAGGGAACCCTTCAAAGTGACAGCAGGATCCTGGGCTGGACACTTTTCCTTCCCAGCGAAAATGGCCGGTGTTTTCCTGCAGGGACTTTGTCCCTGAGTGGCCAGACCCTTCCAAAAAATCCAAATGATCAAAGATATTTCCCAGAACTAATGTGCCCCCACCTCAAAGCTGTGCTGCCCTGACAGTCCCAAGGGAACCCTACCTGCTGACATCAGGAATCTGGGCGGACCATATTTCTTTCCTAGAAAAAATTGCTCATTGCTTCCTGCAGGGGCCTTTGTCCCTGAGTGGCCGGCCGCCTCCAAAAAATCCAAACGATTAAAGATATGTCCCAGACCAAATCTGCCCCCACCACAAACTTGTGCTGCCCTGACAGTCCCAAGAGAACGCTATAAACTGACATGAGGAACCTGGGCTGGCAACTTTTCCTTCACAGGGAAAAGGGCTGGTGTTTTTCTTCAGGAGCCTGTGTCCCAGAGTGGCCGGCTGCCTCCAAAAAATCCAAATGATTAAAGATATGTCCCAGACCCAACCTGCCCCCACCTCAAATTTGGTCTGCCCTGACAGTCTCATGAGAACTCTACTGACTGACATCAGGAAGCTGGTCTGGCAACTTTTCGTTCAAAGGGAAAAGGGCCGGTGTTTGTCTTCAGGAGCCGGGGTCCCAGGTTGGCTGGCCGCCTCCAAAATATCTAAACGATTAAAGATATGTCCCAGACCCAACCTGCCCCCACTTCAAACCTGTGCTGCCCTGACAGTCCCAAGGGAACCCTACAAACTGACATCAGCAACCAGGGCTGGCAACTTTTCCTTAACAGGGAATACGGCCGGTGTTTGTCTCCAAGGGCCTTTGGCCTTGAGTGGCCGGACGCCTCCAAAAAATCCAAATGATTAAAGATATGTCTCAGACCCAACCTGCCCCCACCTCAAACATTGTGCTGCCTTGACAGTCCAACGGGAACTCTACATGCAGACATCAGCAACCTGGACCGGCAACTTTTCCTTAAAGGGAAAAGGAGCGGTCTTTTTCTCGAGGAGCCTGTGGCTTTGAGTGGCCGGCCGCCTCCAAAAAATCCAAACGATTAAAGATATTTCCCAGACCTAACCTGCCCCCACCTCAAAACTGTGCTACCTTGACAGTCCCAAGGGAACTCTACCTGCAGACATCAGCAACCTGGACCGGCAACTTTTCCTTACAGGGAAAAGGAGCGGTCTTTTTCTCGAGGAGCCTGTGGCCTTGAGTGGCCGGCCGCCTCCAAAAAATCCAAACGATTAAAGATATTTCCCAGACCTAACCTGCCCCCACCTCAAATTTGTGCTGCCTTGACAGTCCCAAGGGAACCCTAAAACTGACATCAGGAACCTGCCTTGGCAACTTTTCCTTCACAGGGAAAATGGGTGGTCTTTTTCTTGAGGAGCCTTTGGCCTTGAGTGGCCCGCCGCCTCCAAAAAATCCAAACGATGAAGGATATGTCCCAGACCCAACCTGCCCCCACCTCAAACCTGTGCTGCCCTGACAGTCCAAAGGGAACCCTACAAACTGACATCAGCAACAAGGGCTGGCAACTTTTCCTTAACATGGAATAGGGCCGGTGTTTGTCTCCAAGGGCCTTTGTCCCTGAGTAGCCGGATGCCTCCAAAAAATCCAAACGATTAATGATATGTCCTAGACTTAATCTGCCCCCACCAGAAACTTGTGCTGCCCTGACAGTCCCAAAGGAACCCTATAAACTGACAAGAGGAACCTGGGCTGGCAACTTTTCCGTCACAGGGAAAAGGGCCGGTGTTTGCCTTCAGGAACCTTTGTCCCAGAGTGGCCGGCCGCCTCCAAAATCTCCAAACGATTAAAGATATGTCCCAGACCCAACCTGCCCCCACCTCAAATTTGTGCTGCCCCGACAGTCTCAAGAGAACTCTACGAACTGACATCAGCAACCTGGTCTAGCAACTTTTTGTTCAAAGGGAAAAGGGCCGGTGTTTGTCTTCAGAAGCCTGGGTCCCAGAGTGGCTGGCCGCCTCCAAAAAATCCAAACGATTAAAGATATGTCCCAGACCCAACCTACCCCCACCTCAAACCTGTGCTGCCCTGACAGTCCCAAGGGAACCCTACAAACTGACATCAGCAACCAGGGCTGGCAACTTTTCCTTCACAGGGAATACGGCCGGTGTTTGTCTCCAAGGACCTGGGGCCCTGAGTAGCCGGATGCCTCCAAAAAATCCAAACAATTAAGGATATGTCCCAGACCCAACCGGCCCCCACCTCTAACCTGTGCTACCCTGACAGTCCCAAGGGAACCCTTCAAAGTGACAGCAGGATCCTGGGCTGGACACTTTTCCCTCCCAGCGAAAATGGCCGGTGTTTTCCTGCAGGGACTTTGTCCCTGAGTGGCCGGACCCTTCCAAAAAATCCAAATGATCAAAGATATTTCCCAGAACTAATGTGCCCCCACCTCAAAGCTGTGCTTCCCTGACAGTCCCAAGGGAACCCTACCTGCTGACATCAGGAATCTGGGCGGACCATATTTCTTTCCTAGAAAAAATTGCTCGTGTCTTCCTGCAGGGGCCTTTGTCCCTGAGTGGCCGGCCGCCTCCAAAAAATCCAAACGATTAAAGATATGTCCCAGACCAAATCTGCCCCCACCACAAACTTGTGCTGCCCTGACAGTCCCAAGAGAACGCTATAAACTGACATGAGGAACCTGGGCTGGCAACTTTTCCGTCACAGGGAAAAGGGCTGGTGTTTTTCTTCAGGAGCCTTTGTCCCTGAGTGACCGGATGCCTCCAAAAAATCCAAACGATTAATGATATGTCCTAGACTTAATCTGCCCCCACCAGAAACTTGTGCTGCCCTGACAGTCCCAAAGGAACCCTATAAACTGACAAGAGGAACCTGGGCTGGCAACTTTTCCGTCACAGGGAAAAGGGCCGGTGTTTGTCTTCAGGAACCTTTGTCCCAGAGTGGCCGGCCGCCTCCAAAATCTCCAAACGATTAAAGATATGTCCCAGACCCAACCTGCCCCCACCTCAAATTTGTGCTGCCCCGACAGTCTCAAGAGAACTCTACGAACTGACATCAGCAACCTGGTCTAGCAACTTTTCGTTCAAAGGGAAAAGGGCCGGTGTTTGTCTTCAGGAGCCTGGGTCCCAGAGTGGCTGGCCGCCTCCAAAAAATCCAAATGATTAAAGATATGTCCCAGACCCAACCTACCCCCACCTCAAACCTGTGCTGCCCTGACAGTCCCAAGGGAACCCTACAAACAGACATCAGCAACCAGGGCTGGCAACTTTTCCTTAACAGGGAATACGGCCGGTGTTTGTCTCCAAGGACCTGGGGCCCTGAGTAGCCGGATGCCTCCAAAAAATCCAAACAATTAAGGATATGTCCCAGACCCAACCGGCCCCCACCTCTAACCTGTGCTACCCTGACAGTCCCAAGGGAACCCTTCAAAGTGACAGCAGGATCCTGGGCTGGACACTTTTCCTTCCCAGCGAAAATGGCCGGTGTTTTCCTGCAGGGACTTTGTCCCTGAGTGGCCAGACCCTTCCAAAAAATCCAAATGATCAAAGATATTTCCCAGAACTAATGTGCCCCCACCTCAAAGCTGTGCTGCCCTGACAGTCCCAAGGGAACCCTACCTGCTGACATCAGGAATCTGGGCGGACCATATTTCTTTCCTAGAAAAAATTGCTCATTGCTTCCTGCAGGGGCCTTTGTCCCTGAGTGGCCGGCCGCCTCCAAAAAATCCAAACGATTAAAGATATGTCCCAGACCAAATCTGCCCCCACCACAAACTTGTGCTGCCCTGACAGTCCCAAGAGAACGCTATAAACTGACATGAGGAACCTGGGCTGGCAACTTTTCCTTCACAGGGAAAAGGGCTGGTGTTTTTCTTCAGGAGCCTGTGTCCCAGAGTGGCCGGCTGCCTCCAAAAAATCCAAATGATTAAAGATATGTCCCAGACCCAACCTGCCCCCACCTCAAATTTGGTCTGCCCTGACAGTCTCATGAGAACTCTACTGACTGACATCAGGAAGCTGGTCTGGCAACTTTTCGTTCAAAGGGAAAAGGGCCGGTGTTTGTCTTCAGGAGCCGGGGTCCCAGGTTGGCTGGCCGCCTCCAAAATATCTAAACGATTAAAGATATGTCCCAGACCCAACCTGCCCCCACTTCAAACCTGTGCTGCCCTGACAGTCCCAAGGGAACCCTACAAACTGACATCAGCAACCAGGGCTGGCAACTTTTCCTTAACAGGGAATACGGCCGGTGTTTGTCTCCAAGGGCCTTTGGCCTTGAGTGGCCGGACGCCTCCAAAAAATCCAAATGATTAAAGATATGTCTCAGACCCAACCTGCCCCCACCTCAAACATTGTGCTGCCTTGACAGTCCAACGGGAACTCTACATGCAGACATCAGCAACCTGGACCGGCAACTTTTCCTTAAAGGGAAAAGGAGCGGTCTTTTTCTCGAGGAGCCTGTGGCTTTGAGTGGCCGGCCGCCTCCAAAAAATCCAAACGATTAAAGATATTTCCCAGACCTAACCTGCCCCCACCTCAAAACTGTGCTACCTTGACAGTCCCAAGGGAACTCTACCTGCAGACATCAGCAACTTGGACCGGCAACTTTTCCTTACAGGGACAAGGACCGGTCCTTTTCTTGAGGAGCCTGTGGCCTTGAGTGGCCGGCCGCCTCCAAAAAACAAAACGATTAAAGATATGTCCCAGACCCAACCTGCCCCCACCACAAACTTGTGCTGCCCTGACAGTCCCAAGAGAACGCTATAAACTGACATGAGGAACCTGCCTTGGCAACTTTTCCTTCACAGGGAAAATGGGTGGTCTTTTTCTTGAGGTGCCTTTGGCCTTGAGTGGCCCGCCGCCTCCAAAAAATCCAAACGATGAAGGATATGTCCCAGACCCAACCTGCCCCCACCTCAAACCTGTGCTGCCCTGACAGTCCAAAGGGAACCCTACAAACTGACATCAGCAACAAGGGCTGGCAACTTTTCCTTAACATGGAATAGGGCCGGTGTTTGTCTCCAAGGGCCTTTGTCCCAGAGTGGCCGGCTGCCTCCAAAAAATCCAAATGATTAAAGATATTTCCCAGACCCAACCTGCCCCCACGTCAAATTTGTGCTGCCCCGACAGTCCCTAGGAAAACCTACAAAGTGACATCAGGAACCTGGGCTGGACACTTTTCCTTAACAGGGAAAAGGGCCGGTGGTTTCCTGCAGGGGCCTTTCTCCCTGAGTGGCCGGACGCCTCCAAAAAATCCAAATGACTAAAGATATTTCCCAGACATAACCTGCCCCCACCTCAAACCTCTGCTGCCTTGACAGTCCAACGGGAACTCTACATGCAGACATCAGCAACCTGGACCAGCAACTTTTCCTTACAGGGAAAAGGAGCGGTCTTTTTCTCGAGGAGCCTGTGGCCTTGAGTGGCCGGCCGCCTCCAAAAAATCCAAACGATTAAAGATATTTCCCAGACCTAACCTGCCCCCACCTCAAATTTGTGCTGCCTTGACAGTCCCAAGGGAACCCTAAAACTGACATCAGGAACCTGCCTTGGCAACTTTTCCTTCACAGGGAAAATGGGTGGTCTTTTTCTTGAGGAGCCTTTGGCCTTGAGTGGCCCGCCGCCTCCAAAAAATCCAAACGATGAAGGATATGTCCCAGACCCAACCTGCCCCCACCTCAAACCTGTGCTGCCCTGACAGTCCAAAGGGAACCCTACAAACTGACATCAGCAACAAGGGCTGGCAACTTTTCCTTAACATGGAATAGGGCCGGTGTTTGTCTCCAAGGGCCTTTGTCCCTGAGTAGCTGGATGCCTCCAAAAAATCCAAACGATTAATGATATGTCCTAGACTTAATCTGCCCCCACCAGAAACTTGTGCTGCCCTGACAGTCCCAAAGGAACCCTATAAACTGACAAGAGGAACCTGGGCTGGCAACTTTTCCGTCACAGGGAAAAGGGCCGGTGTTTGCCTTCAGGAACCTTTGTCCCAGAGTGGCCGGCCGCCTCCAAAATCTCCAAACGATTAAAGATATGTCCCAGACCCAACCTGCCCCCACCTCAAATTTGTGCTGCCCCGACAGTCTCAAGAGAACTCTACGAACTGACATCAGCAACCTGGTCTAGCAACTTTTCGTTCAAAGGGAAAAGGGCCGGTGTTTGTCTTCAGGAGCCTGGGTCCCAGAGTGGCTGGCCGCCTCCAAAAAATCCAAATGATTAAAGATATGTCCCAGACCCAACCTACCCCCACCTCAAACCTGTGCTGCCCTGACAGTCCCAAGGGAACCCTACAAACAGACATCAGCAACCAGGGCTGGCAACTTTTCCTTAACAGGGAATACGGCCGGTGTTTGTCTCCAAGGACCTGGGGCCCTGAGTAGCCGGATGCCTCCAAAAAATCCAAACAATTAAGGATATGTCCCAGACCCAACCGGCCCCCACCTCTAACCTGTGCTACCCTGACAGTCCCAAGGGAACCCTTCAAAGTGACAGCAGGATCCTGGGCTGGACACTTTTCCTTCCCAGCGAAAATGGCCGGTGTTTTCCTGCAGGGACTTTGTCCCTGAGTGGCCAGACCCTTCCAAAAAATCCAAATGATCAAAGATATTTCCCAGAACTAATGTGCCCCCACCTCAAAGCTGTGCTGCCCTGACAGTCCCAAGGGAACCCTACCTGCTGACATCAGGAATCTGGGCGGACCATATTTCTTTCCTAGAAAAAATTGCTCATTGCTTCCTGCAGGGGCCTTTGTCCCTGAGTGGCCGGCTGCCTCCAAAAAATCCAAACGATTAAAGATATGTCCCAGACCAAATCTGCCCCCACCACAAACTTGTGCTGCCCTGACAGTCCCAAGAGAACGCTATAAACTGACATGAGGAACCTGGGCTGGCAACTTTTCCTTCACAGGGAAAAGGGCTGGTGTTTTTCTTCAGGAGCCTGTGTCCCAGAGTGGCCGGCTGCCTCCAAAAAATCCAAATGATTAAAGATATGTCCCAGACCCAACCTGCCCCCACCTCAAATTTGGTCTGCCCCGACAGTCTCATGAGAACTCTACTGACTGACATCAGGAAGCTGGTCTGGCAACTTTTCGTTCAAAGGGAAAAGGGCCGGTGTTTGTCTTCAGGAGCCGGGGTCCCAGGTTGGCCGGCCGCCTCCAAAATATCCAAACGATTAAAGATATGTCCCAGACCCAACCTGCCCCCACTTCAAACCTGTGCTGCCCATACAGTCCCAAGGGAACCCTACAAACTGACATCAGCAACCAGGGCTGGCAACTTTTCCTTAACAGGGAATACGGCCGGTGTTTGTCTCCAAGGGCCTTTGGCCTTGAGTGACCGGACGCCTCCAAAAAATCCAAATGATTAAAGATATGTCCCAGACCCAACCTGCCCCCACCTCAAACATTGTGCTGCCTTGACAGTCCAACGGGAACTCTACATGCAGACATCAGCAACCTGGACCGGCAACTTTTCCTTAAAGGGAAAAGGAGCGGTCTTTTTCTCGAGGAGCCTGTGGCTTTGAGTGGCCGGCCGCCTCCAAAAAATCCAAACGATTAAAGATATTTCCCAGACCTAACCTGCCCCCACCTCAAAACTGTGCTACCTTGAAAGTCCCAAGGGAACTCTACCTGCAGACATCAGCAACCTGGACCAGCAACTTTTCCTTACAGGGACAAGGACCGGTCCTTTTCTTGAGGAGCCTGTGGCCTTGAGTGGCCGGCCGCCTCCAAAAAACCAAACGATTAAAGATATGTCCCAGACCCAACCTGCCCCCACCACAAACTTGTGCTGCCCTGACAGTCCCAAGAGAACGCTATAAACTGACATGAGGAACCTGGGCTGGTAACTTTTCCTTCACAGGGAAAAGGGCCGGTGTTTGTCTCTCGGGGCCTGTGGCCCTGAGTGGCTGGCCGCCTCCAAAAAATCCAAATGATTAAGGATATGTCCCAGACCCAACCTGCCCCCACCTCAAAACCTGTGCTTCCCTGACAGTCCCAAGGGAACCCTACAAACTGACAGCAGGAACCAGGGCTGACCTTATATCTTTCCAAGAAAAAATGGACAGTGTTTGTCTCCAAGGGCCTTTGTCCCAGAGTGGCCGGCTGCCTCCAAAAAATCCAAATGATTAAAGATATTTCCCAGACCCAACCTGCCCCCACCTCAAACCTGTGCTTCCCTGACAGTCCCAAGGGAACCCTACAAACTGACATCACCAACCAGGTCTGGCAACTTTTCCTTCACAGGGAAAAGGGCCGATGTTTGTCTCCAAGGGCCTTTGGCCTTGAGTGGCCGGACGCCTCCAAAAAATCCAAATGATTAAAGATATTTCCCAGACCCAACCTGCCCCCACATCAAATTTGTGCTGCCCCGACAGTCCCTAGGAAAACCTACAAAGTGACAGCAGGAACCTGGGCTGGACACTTTTCCTTAACAGGGAAAAGGGCCGGTGGTTTCCTGCAGGGGCCTTTCTCCCTGAGTGGCCGGACGCCTCCAAAAAATCCAAATGACTAAAGATATTTCCCAGACATAACCTGCCCCCACCTCAAACCTCTGCTGCCTTGACAGTCCAACGGGAACTCTACATGCAGACATCAGCAACCTGGACCAGCAACTTTTCCTTACAGGGAAAAGGAGCGGTCTTTTTCTCGAGGAGCCTGTGGCCTTGAGTGGCCGGCCGCCTCCAAAAAATCCAAACGATTAAAGATATTTCCCAGACCTAACCTGCCCCCACCTCAAATTTGTGCTGCCTTGACAGTCCCAAGGGAACCCTAAAACTGACATCAGGAACCTGCCTTGGCAACTTTTCCTTCACAGGGAAAATGGGTGGTCTTTTTCTTGAGGAGCCTTTGGCCATGAGTGGCCCGCCGCCTCCAAAAAATCCAAACGATGAAGGATATGTCCCAGACCCAACCTGCCCCCACCTCAAACCTGTGCTGCCCTGACAGTCCAAAGGGAACCCTACAAACTGACATCAGCAACAAGGGCTGGCAACTTTTCCTTAACATGGAATAGGGCCGGTGTTTGTCTCCAAGGGCCTTTGTCCCTGAGTGACCGGATGCCTCCAAAAAATCCAAACGATTAATGATATGTCCTAGACTTAATCTGCCCCCACCAGAAACTTGTGCTGCCCTGACAGTCCCAAAGGAACCCTATAAACTGACAAGAGGAACCTGGGCTGGCAACTTTTCCGTCACAGGGAAAAGGGCCGGTGTTTGCCTTCAGGAACCTTTGTCCCAGAGTGGCCGGCCGCCTCCAAAATCTCCAAACGATTAAAGATATGTCCCAGACCCAACCTGCCCCCACCTCAAATTTGTGCTGCCCCGACAGTCTCAAGAGAACTCTACGAACTGACATCAGCAACCTGGTCTAGCAACTTTTCGTTCAAAGGGAAAAGGGCCGGTGTTTGTCTTCAGGAGCCTGGGTCCCAGAGTGGCTGGCCGCCTCCAAAAAATCCAAATGATTAAAGATATGTCCCAGACCCAACCTACCCCCACCTCAAACCTGTGCTGCCCTGACAGTCCCAAGGGAACCCTACAAACAGACATCAGCAACCAGGGCTGGCAACTTTTCCTTAACAGGGAATACGGCCGGTGTTTGTCTCCAAGGACCTGGGGCCCTGAGTAGCCGGATGCCTCCAAAAAATCCAAACAATTAAGGATATGTCCCAGACCCAACCGGCCCCCACCTCTAACCTGTGCTACCCTGACAGTCCCAAGGGAACCCTTCAAAGTGACAGCAGGATCCTGGGCTGGACACTTTTCCTTCCCAGCGAAAATGGCCGGTGTTTTCCTGCAGGGACTTTGTCCCTGAGTGGCCAGACCCTTCCAAAAAATCCAAATGATCAAAGATATTTCCCAGAACTAATGTGCCCCCACCTCAAAGCTGTGCTGCCCTGACAGTCCCAAGGGAACCCTACCTGCTGACATCAGGAATCTGGGCGGACCATATTTCTTTCCTAGAAAAAATTGCTCATTGCTTCCTGCAGGGGCCTTTGTCCCTGAGTGGCCGGCTGCCTCCAAAAAATCCAAACGATTAAAGATATGTCCCAGACCAAATCTGCCCCCACCACAAACTTGTGCTGCCCTGACAGTCCCAAGAGAACGCTATAAACTGACATGAGGAACCTGGGCTGGCAACTTTTCCTTCACAGGGAAAAGGGCTGGTGTTTTTCTTCAGGAGCCTGTGTCCCAGAGTGGCCGGCTGCCTCCAAAAAATCCAAATGATTAAAGATATGTCCCAGACCCAACCTGCCCCCACCTCAAATTTGGTCTGCCCCGACAGTCTCATGAGAACTCTACTGACTGACATCAGGAAGCTGGTCTGGCAACTTTTCGTTCAAAGGGAAAAGGGCCGGTGTTTGTCTTCAGGAGCCGGGGTCCCAGGTTGGCCGGCCGCCTCCAAAATATCCAAACGATTAAAGATATGTCCCAGACCCAACCTGCCCCCACTTCAAACCTGTGCTGCCCATACAGTCCCAAGGGAACCCTACAAACTGACATCAGCAACCAGGGCTGGCAACTTTTCCTTAACAGGGAATACGGCCGGTGTTTGTCTCCAAGGGCCTTTGGCCTTGAGTGACCGGACGCCTCCAAAAAATCCAAATGATTAAAGATATGTCCCAGACCCAACCTGCCCCCACCTCAAACATTGTGCTGCCTTGACAGTCCAACGGGAACTCTACATGCAGACATCAGCAACCTGGACCGGCAACTTTTCCTTAAAGGGAAAAGGAGCGGTCTTTTTCTCGAGGAGCCTGTGGCTTTGAGTGGCCGGCCGCCTCCAAAAAATCCAAACGATTAAAGATATTTCCCAGACCTAACCTGCCCCAACCTCAAAACTGTGCTACCTTGAAAGTCCCAAGGGAACTCTACCTGCAGACATCAGCAACCTGGACCGGCAACTTTTCCTTACAGGGACAAGGACCGGTCCTTTTCTTGAGGAGCCTGTGGCCTTGAGTGGCCGGCCGCCTCCAAAAAACCAAACGATTAAAGATATGTCCCAGACCCAACCTGCCCCCACCACAAACTTGTGCTGCCCTGACAGTCCCAAGAGAACGCTATAAACTGACATGAGGAACCTGGGCTGGTAACTTTTCCTTCACAGGGAAAAGGGCCGGTGTTTGTCTCTCGGGGCCTGTGGCCCTGAGTGGCTGGCCGCCTCCAAAAAATCCAAATGATTAAGGATATGTCCCAGACCCAACCTGCCCCCACCTCAAAACCTGTGCTTCCCTGACAGTCCCAAGGGAACCCTACAAACTGACAGCAGGAACCAGGGCTGACCTTATATCTTTCCAAGAAAAAATGGACAGTGTTTGTCTCCAAGGGCCTTTGTCCCAGAGTGGCCGGTTGCCTCCAAAAAATCCAAATGATTAAAGATATTTCCCAGACCCAACCTGCCCCCACCTCAAACCTGTGCTTCCCTGACAGTCCCAAGGGAACCCTACAAACTGACATCACCAACCAGGTCTGGCAACTTTTCCTTCACAGGGAAAAGGGCCGATGTTTGTCTCCAAGGGCCTTTGGCCTTGAGTGGCCGGACGCCTCCAAAAAATCCAAATGATTAAAGATATTTCCCAGACCCAACCTGCCCCCACATCAAATTTGTGCTGCCCCGACAGTCCCTAGGAAAACCTACAAAGTGACAGCAGGAACCTGGGCTGGACACTTTTCCTTAACAGGGGAAAGGGCCGGTGGTTTCCTGCAGGGGCCTTTCTCCCTGAGTGGCCGGACGCCTCCAAAAAATCCAAATGACTAAAGATATTTCCCAGACATAACCTGCCCCCACCTCAAACCTCTGCTGCCTTGACAGTCCAACGGGAACTCTACATGCAGACATCAGCAACCTGGACCAGCAACTTTTCCTTACAGGGAAAAGGAGCGGTCTTTTTCTCGAGGAGCCTGTGGCCTTGAGTGGCCGGCCGCCTCCAAAAAATCCAAACGATTAAAGATATTTCCCAGACCTAACCTGCCCCCACCTCAAATTTGTGCTGCCTTGACAGTCCCAAGGGAACCCTAAAACTGACATCAGGAACCTGCCTTGGCAACTTTTCCTTCACAGGGAAAATGGGTGGTCTTTTTCTTGAGGAGCCTTTGGCCATGAGTGGCCCGCCGCCTCCAAAAAATCCAAACGATGAAGGATATGTCCCAGACCCAACCTGCCCCCACCTCAAACCTGTGCTGCCCTGACAGTCCAAAGGGAACCCTACAAACTGACATCAGCAACAAGGGCTGGCAACTTTTCCTTAACATGGAATAGGGCCGGTGTTTGTCTCCAAGGGCCTTTGTCCCTGAGTGACCGGATGCCTCCAAAAAATCCAAACGATTAATGATATGTCCTAGACTTAATCTGCCCCCACCAGAAACTTGTGCTGCCCTGACAGTCCCAAAGGAACCCTATAAACTGACAAGAGGAACCTGGGCTGGCAACTTTTCCGTCACAGGGAAAAGGGCCGGTGTTTGCCTTCAGGAACCTTTGTCCCAGAGTGGCCGGCCGCCTCCAAAATCTCCAAACGATTAAAGATATGTCCCAGACCCAACCTGCCCCCACCTCAAATTTGTGCTGCCCCGACAGTCTCAAGAGAACTCTACGAACTGACATCAGCAACCTGGTCTAGCAACTTTTCGTTCAAAGGGAAAAGGGCCGGTGTTTGTCTTCAGGAGCCTGGGTCCCAGAGTGGCTGGCCGCCTCCAAAAAATCCAAATGATTAAAGATATGTCCCAGACCCAACCTACCCGCACCTCAAACCTGTGCTGCCCTGACAGTCCCAAGGGAACCCTACAAACAGACATCAGCAACCAGGGCTGGCAACTTTTCCTTCACAGGGAATACGGCCGGTGTTTGTCTCCAAGGACCTGGGGCCCTGAGTAGCCGGATGCCTCCAAAAAATCCAAACAATTAAGGATATGTCCCAGACCCAACCGGCCCCCACCTCTAACCTGTGCTACCCTGACAGTCCCAAGGGAACCCTTCAAAGTGACAGCAGGATCCTGGGCTGGACACTTTTCCTTCCCAGCGAAAATGGCCGGTGTTTTCCTGCAGGGACTTTGTCCCTGAGTGGCCGGACCCTTCCCAAAAAATCCAAATGATCAAAGATATTTCCCAGAACTAATGTGCCCCCACCTCAAAGCTGTGCTGCCCTGACAGTCCCAAGGGAACCCTACCTGCTGACATCAGGAATCTGGGCGGACCATATTTCTTTCCTAGAAAAAATTGCTCGTGTCTTCCTGCAGGGGCCTTTGTCCCTGAGTGGCCGGCCGCCTCCAAAAAATCCAAACGATTAAAGATATGTCCCAGACCAAATCTGCCCCCACCACAAACTTGTGCTGCCCTGACAGTCCCAAGAGAACGCTATAAACTGACATGAGGAACCTGGGCTGGCAACTTTTCCTTCACAGGGAAAAGGGCTGGTGTTTTTCTTCAGGAGCCTGTGTCCCAGAGTGGCCAGCTGCCTCCAAAAAATCCAAATGATTAAAGATATGTCCCAGACCCAACCTGCCCCCACCTCAAATTTGGTCTGCCCTGACAGTCTCATGAGAACTCTACTGACTGACATCAGGAAGCTGGTCTGGCAACTTTTCGTTCAAAGGGAAAAGGGCCGGTGTTTGTCTTCAGGAGCCGGGGTCCCAGGTTGGCCGGCCGCCTCCAAAATATCCAAACGATTAAAGATATGTCCCAGACCCAACCTGCCCCCACCTCAAAGCTGTGCTGCCCTGACAGTCTCAAGGGAACCCTACCTGCTGACATCAGGAATCTGGGCGGACCATATTTCTTTCCTAGAAAAAATTGCTCGTGTCTTCCTGCAGGGGCCTTTGTCCCTGAGTGGCCGGCCGCCTCCAAAATATCCAAACGATTAAAGATATGTCCCAGACCAAATCTGCCCCCACCACAAACTTGTGCTGCCCTGACAGTCCCAAGAGAACGCTATAAACTGACATGAGGAACCTGGGCTGGCAACTTTTCCTTCACAGGGAATACGGCCGGTGTTTGTCTCCAAGGGCCTGTGGCCTTGAGTGACCGAACGCCTCCAAAAAATCCAAATGATTAAAGATATGTCCCAGACCCAACCTGCCCCCACCTCAAACATTGTGCTGCCTTGACTGTCCAACGGGAACTCTACATGCAGACATCAGCAACCTGGACCGGCAACTTTTCCTTACAGGGACAAGGACCGGTCCTTTTCTTGAGGAGCCTGGGTCCCAGAGTGGCTGGCCGCCTCCAAAAAATCCAAACGATTAAAGATATGTCCCAGACCCAATATGCCCCCACCACAAACTTGTGCTGCCCTGACAGTCCCAAGAGAACGCTATAAACTGACATGAGGAACCTGGGCTGGCAACTTTTCCTTCACAGGGAAAAGGGCCGGTGTTTGTCTCTCGGGGCCTGTGGCCCTGAGTGGCCGGCCGCCTCCAAAAAATCCAAATGATTAAGGATATGTCCCAGACCCAACCTGCCCCCACCTCAAAACCTGTGCTTCCCTGACAGTCCCAAGGGAACCCTACAAACTGACAGCAGGAACCAGGGCTGACCTTATATCTTTCCAAGAAAAAATGGACAGTGTTTGTCTGAAGGGGCCTTTGGCCTTGACTGGCCGGACGCCTCCAAAAATCCAAACGATTAAAGATATTTCCCAGACCCAACCTGCCCCCACCTCAAACCTGTGCTTCCCTGACAGTCCCAAGGGAACCCTACAAACTGACATCACCAACCAGGGCTGGCAACTTTTCCTTCACAGGGAAAAGGGCCGATGTTTGTCTCCAAGGGCCTTTGGCCTTGAGTGGCCGGACGCCTCCAAAAAATCCAAATGATTAAAGATATTTCCCAGACCCAACCTGCCCCCACGTCAAATTTGTGCTGCCCCGACAGTCCCTAGGAAAACCTACAAAGTGACAGCAGGAACCTGGGCTGGACACTTTTCCTTAACAGGGAAAAGGGCCGGTGGTTTCCTGCAGGGGCCTTTCTTCCTGAGTGGCCGGACGCCTCCAAAAAATCCAAATGACTAAAGATATTTCCCAGACATAACCTGCCCCCACCTCAAACCTCTGCTGCCTTGACAGTCCAACGGGAACTCTACATGCAGACATCAGCAACCTGGACCAGCAACTTTTCCTTACAGGGAAAAGGAGCGGTCTTTTTCTCGAGGAGCCTGTGGCCTTTAGTGGCCGGCCGCCTCCAAAAAATCCAAACGATTAAAGATATTTCCCAGACCTAACCTGCCCCCACCTCAAATTTGTGCTGCCTTGACAGTCCCAAGGGAACCCTAAAACTGACATCAGGAACCTGCCTTGGAAACTTTTCCTTCACAGGGAAAATGGGTGGTCTTTTTCTGGAGGAGCCTTTGGCCATGAGTGGCCCGCCGCCTCCAAAAAATCCAAACGATGAAGGATATGTCCCAGACCCAACCTGCCCCCACCTCAAACCTGTGCTGCCCTGACAGTCCAAAGGGAACCCTACAAACTGACATCAGCAACAAGGGCTGGCAACTTTTCCTTAACATGGAATAGGGCCGGTGTTTGTCTCCAAGGGCCTTTGTCCCTGAGTAGCTGGATGCCTCCAAAAAATCCAAACGATTAATGATATGTCCTAGACTTAATCTGCCCCCACCAGAAACTTGTGCTGCCCTGACAGTCCCAAAGGAACCCTATAAACTGACAAGAGGAACCTGGGCTGGCAACTTTTCCGTCACAGGGAAAAGGGCCGGTGTTTGTCTTCAGGAACCTTTGTCCCAGAGTGGCTGGCCGACTCCAAAATCTCCAAACGATTAAAGATATGTCCCAGACCCAACCTGCCCCCACCTCAAATTTGTGCTGCCCCGACAGTCTCAAGAGAACTCTACGAACTGACATCAGCAACCTGATCTAGCAACTTTTCGTTCAAAGGGAAAAGGGCCGGTGTTTGTCTTCAGGAGCCTGGGTCCCAGAGTGGCTGGCCGCCTCCAAAAAATCCAAACGATTAAAGATATGTCCCAGACCCAACCTACCTGCACCTCAAACCTGTGCTGCCCTGACAGTCCCAAGGGAACCCTACAAACTGACATCAGCAACCAGGGCTGGCAACTTTTCCTTCACAGGGAATACGGCCGGTGTTTGTCTCCAAGGACCTGGGGCCCTGAGTAGCCGGATGCCTCCAAAAAATCCAAACAATTAAGGATATGTCCCAGACCCAACCGGCCCCCACCTCTAACCTGTGCTACCCTGACAGTCCCAAGGGAACCCTTCAAAGTGACAGCAGGATCCTGGGCTGGACACTTTTCCTTCCCAGCGAAAATGGCCGGTGTTTTCCTGCAGGGACTTTGTCCCTGAGTGGCCGGACCCTTCCAAAAAATCCAAATGATCAAAGATATTTCCCAGAACTAATGTGCCCCCACCTCAAAGCTGTGCTTCCCTGACAGTCCCAAGGGAACCCTACCTGCTGACATCAGGAATCTGGGCGGACCATATTTCTTTCCTAGAAAAAATTGCTCGTGTCTTCCTGCAGGGGCCTTTGTCCCTGAGTGGCCGGCCGCCTCCAAAAAATCCAAACGATTAAAGATATGTCCCAGACCAAATCTGCCCCCACCACAAACTTGTGCTGCCCTGACAGTCCCAAGAGAACGCTATAAACTGACATGAGGAACCTGGGCTGGCAACTTTTCCGTCACAGGGAAAAGGGCTGGTGTTTTTCTTCAGGAGCCTTTGTCCCAGAGTGGCCGGCTGCCTCCAAAAAATCCAAATGATTAAAGATATGTCCCAGACCCAACCTGCCCCCACCTCAAATTTGGTCTGCCCCGACAGTCTCATGAGAACTCTACTGACTGACATCAGGAAGCTGGTCTGGCAACTTTTCGTTCAAAGGGAAAAGGGCCGGTGTTTGTCTTCAGGAGCCGGGGTCCCAGGTGGCCGGCCGCCTCCAAAATATCCAAACGATTAAAGATATGTCCCAGACCCAACCTGCCCCCACCTCAAACCTGTGCTGCCCTGACAGTCCCAAGGGAACCCTACCTGCTGACATCAGGAATCTGGGCGGACCATATTTCTTTCCTAGAAAAAATTGCTCGTGTCTTCCTGCAGGGGCCTTTGTCCCTGAGTGGCCGGCCGCCTCCAAAAAATCCAAACGATTAAAGATATGTCCCAGACCAAATCTGCCCCCACCACAAACTTGTGCTGCCCTGACAGTCCCAAGAGAACGCTATAAACTGACATGAGGAACCTGGGCTGGCAACTTTTCCTTCACAGGGAAAAGGGCTGGTGTTTTTCTTCAGGAGCCTGTGTCCCAGAGTGGCCGGCTGCCTCCAAAAAATCCAAATGATTAAAGATATGTCCCAGACCCAACCTGCCCCCACCTCAAATTTGGTCTGCCCCGACAGTCTCATGAGAACTCTACTGACTGACATCAGGAAGCTGGTCTGGCAACTTTTCGTTCAAAGGGAAAAGGGCCGGTGTTTGTCTTCTGGAGCCGGGGTCCCAGGTTGGCCGGCCGCCTCCAAAATATCCAAACGATTAAAGATATGTCCCAGACCCAACCTGCCCCCACTTCAAACCTGTGCTGCCCTGACAGTCCCAAGGGAACCCTACAAACTGACATCAGCAACCAGGGCTGGCAACTTTTCCTTAACAGGGAATACGGCCGGTGTTTGTCTCCAAGGGCCTTTGGCCTTGAGTGACCGGACGCCTCCAAAAAATCCAAATGATTAAAGATATGTCCCAGACCCAACCTGCCCCTACCTCAAACATTGTGCTGCCTTGACAGTCCAACGGGAACTCTACATGCAGACATCAGCAACCTGGACCGGCAACTTTTCCTTAAAGGGAAAAGGAGCGGTCTTTTTCTCGAGGAGCCTGTGGCTTTGAGTGGCCAGCCGCCTCCAAAAAATCCAAACGATTAAAGATATTTCCCAGACCTAACCTGCCCCCACCTCAAAACTGTGCTACCTTGACAGTCCCAAGGGAACTCTACCTGCAGACATCAGCACCCTGGACCGGCAACTTTTCCTTACAGGGACAAGGACCGGTCCTTTTCTTGAGGAGCCTGTGGCCTTGAGTGGCCGGCCGCCTCCAAAAAACCAAATGATTAAAGATATGTCCCAGACCCAACCTGCCCCCACCACAAACTTGTGCTGCCCTGACAGTCCCAAGAGAACGCTATAAACTGACATGAGGAACCTGGGCTGGCAACTTTTCCTTCACAGGGAAAAGGGCCGGTGTTTGTCTCTCGGGGCCTGTGGCCCTGAGTGGCCGGCCGCCTCCAAAAAATCCAAATGATTAAGGATATGTCCCAGACCCAACCTGCCCCCACCTCAAAACCTGTGCTTCCCTGACAGTCCCAAGGGAACCCTACAAACTGACAGCAGGAACCAGGGCTGACCTTATATCTTTCCAAGAAAAAATGGACAGTGTTTGTCTCCAAGGGCCTTTGTCCCAGAGTGGCCGGCTGCCTCCAAAAAATCCAAATGATTAAAGATATTTCCCAGACCCAACCTGCCCCCAC
This sequence comes from Anomalospiza imberbis, assembly GCF_031753505.1. NCBI lineage: Eukaryota > Metazoa > Chordata > Aves > Passeriformes > Viduidae > Anomalospiza > Anomalospiza imberbis. Next base: position 100,544 of record NW_027099368.1, read on the forward strand.
CTCAAACCTGTGCTTCCCTGACAGTCCCAAGGGAACCCTACAAACTGACATCAGCAACCAGGGCTGGCAACTTTTCCTTCACAGGGAAAAGGGCCGATGTTTGTCTCCAAGGGCCTTTGGCCTTGAGTGGCCGGACGCCTCCAAAAAATCCAAACGATTAAAGATATTTCCCAGACCCAACCTGCCCCCACGTCAAATTTGTGCTGCCCCGACAGTCCCTAGGAAAACCTACAAAGTGACAGCAGGAACCTGGGCTGGACACTTTTCCTTAACAGGGAAAAGGGCCGGTGGTTTCCTGCAGGGGCCTTTCTCCCTGAGTGGCCGGACGCCTCCAAAAAATCCAAATGACTAAAGATATTTCCCAGACATAACCTGCCCCCACCTCAAACCTCTGCTGCCTTGACAGTCCAACGGGAACTCTACATGCAGACATCAGCAACCTGGACCAGCAACTTTTCCTTACAGGGAAAAGGAGCGGTCTTTTTCTCGAGGAGCCTGTGGCCTTTAGTGGCCGGCCGCCTCCAAAAAATCCAAACGATTAAAGATATTTCCCAGACCTAACCTGCCCCCACCTCAAATTTGTGCTGCCTTGACAGTCCCAAGGGAACCCTAAAACTGACATCAGGAACCTGCCTTGGCAACTTTTCCTTCACAGGGAAAATGGGTGGTCTTTTTCTTGAGGAGCCTTTGGCCTTGAGTGGCCCGCCGCCTCCAAAAAATCCAAACGATGAAGGATATGTCCCAGACCCAACCTGCCCCCACCTCAAACCTGTGCTGCCCTGACAGTCCAAAGGGAACCCTACAAACTGACATCAGCAACAAGGGCTGGCAACTTTTCCTTAACATGGAATAGGGCCGGTGTTTGTCTCCAAGGGCCTTTGTCCCTGAGTAGCCGGATGCCTCCAAAAAATCCAAACGATTAATGATATGTCCTAGACTTAATCTGCCCCCACCAGAAACTTGTGCTGCCCTGACAGTCCCAAAGGAACCCTATAAACTGACAAGAGGAACCTGGGCTGGCAACTTTTCCGTCACAGGGAAAAGGGCCGGTGTTTGCCTTCAGGAACCTTTGTCCCAGAGTGGCCGGCCGCCTCCAAAATCTCCAAACGATTAAAGATATGTCCCAGACCCAACCTGCCCCCACCTCAAATTTGTGCTGCCCCGACAGTCTCAAGAGAACTCTACGAACTGACATCAGCAACCTGGTCTAGCAACTTTTTGTTCAAAGGGAAAAGGGCCGGTGTTTGCCTTCAGGAGCCTGGGTCCCAGAGTGGCCGGCCGCCTCCAAAATCTCCAAACGATTAAAGATATGTCCCAGACCCAACCTGCCCCCACCTCAAATTTGTGCTGCCCCGACAGTCTCAAGAGAACTCTACGAACTGACATCAGCAACCTGGTCTAGCAACTTTTCGTTCAAAGGGAAAAGGGCCGGTGTTTGTCTTCAGGAGCCTGGGTCCCAGAGTGGCTGGCCGCCTCCAAAAAATCCAAACGATTAAAGATATGTCCCAGACCAAATCTGCCCCCACCACAAACTTGTGCTGCCCTGACAGTCCCAAGAGAACGCTATAAACTGACATGAGGAACCTGGGCTGGCAACTTTTCCTTCACAGGGAAAAGGGCTGGTGTTTTTCTTCAGGAGCCTGTGTCCCAGAGTGGCCGGCTGCCTCCAAAAAATCCAAATGATTAAAGATATGTCCCAGACCCAACCTGCCCCCACCTCAAATTTGGTCTGCCCCGACAGTCTCATGAGAACTCTACTGACTGACATCAGGAAGCTGGTCTGGCAACTTTTCGTTCAAAGGGAAAAGGGCCGGTGTTTGTCTTCAGGAGCCGGGGTCCCAGGTTGGCCGGCCGCCTCCAAAATATCCAAACGATTAAAGATATGTCCCAGACCCAACCTGCCCCCACTTCAAACCTGTGCTGCCCATACAGTCCCAAGGGAACCCTACAAACTGACATCAGCAACCAGGGCTGGCAACTTTTCCTTAACAGGGAATACGGCCGGTGTTTGTCTCCAAGGGCCTTTGGCCTTGAGTGACCGGACGCCTCCAAAAAATCCAAATGATTAAAGATATGTCCCAGACCCAACCTGCCCCCACCTCAAACATTGTGCTGCCTTGACAGTCCAACGGGAACTCTACATGCAGACATCAGCAACCTGGACCGGCAACTTTTCCTTAAAGGGAAAAGGAGCGGTCTTTTTCTCGAGGAGCCTGTGACTTTGAGTGGCCAGCCGCCTCCAAAAAATCCAAACGATTAAAGATATTTCCCAGACCTAACCTGCCCCCACCTCAAAACTGTGCTACCTTGACAGTCCCAAGGGAACTCTACCTGCAGACATCAGCAACCTGGACCGGCAACTTTTCCTTACAGGGACAAGGACCGGTCCTTTTCTTGAGGAGCCTGTGGCCTTGAGTGGCCGGCCGCCTCCAAAAAACCAAATGATTAAAGATATGTCCCAGACCCAACCTGCCCCCACCACAAACTTGTGCTGCCCTGACAGTCCCAAGAGAACGCTATAAACTGACATGAGGAACCTGGGCTGGCAACTTTTCCTTCACAGGGAAAAGGGCCGGTGTTTGTCTCTCGGGGCCTGTGGCCCTGAGTGGCCGGCCGCCTCCAAAAAATCCAAATGATTAAGGATATGTCCCAGACCCAACCTGCCCCCACCTCAAAACCTGTGCTTCCCTGACAGTCCCAAGGGAACCCTACAAACTGACAGCAGGAACCAGGGCTGACCTTATATCTTTCCAAGAAAAAATGGACAGTGTTTGTCTGAAGGGGCCTTTGGCCTTGAGTGGCCGGACGCCTCCAAAAAATCCAAACGATTAAAGATATTTCCCAGACCCAACCTGCCCCCACCTCAAAACTGTGCTGCCCTGACAGTCCAACGGGAACTCTACATGCAGACATCAGCAACCTGGACCGGCAACTTTTCCTTAAAGGGAAAAGGAGCGGTCTTTTTCTCGAGGAGCCTGTGGCTTTGAGTGGCCAGCCGCCTCCAAAAAATCCAAACGATTAAAGATATGTCCCAAACCTAACCTGCCCCCACCTCAAATTTGTGCTGCCCTGACAGTCCCAAGGGAATCCTAGCTGTTGACATCAGGAACCAGGGTTGACCATATTTCTTTCCTAGAAAAAATTGCTCGTGTCTTCCTGCAGGGGCCTTCGTCCCTGAGTGGCCGGACGCCTCCGAAAAATCCAAACGATTAAAGATGTGTCCCAGACCCAACCTGCCCCCACCTCAAACCTGTGCTTCCCTGACAGTCCCAAGGGAACCCTACAAACTGACATCAGCAACCAGGGCTGGCAACTTTTCCTTAACAGGGAATACGGCCGGTGTTTGTCTCCAAGGACCTGGGGCCCTGAGTAGCCGGATGCCTCCAAAAAATCCAAACAATTAAGGATATGTCCCAGACCCAACCGGCCCCCACCTCTAACCTGTGCTACCCTGACAGTCCCAAGGGAACCCTTCAAAGTGACAGCAGGATCCTGGACTGGACACTTTTCTTTCCCAGCGAAAAAGGCTGGTGTTTTCCTGCAGGGACTTTGTCCCTGAGTGGCTGGACCCTTCCAAAAAATCCAAACGATTAAAGATATTTCCCAGACCTAATGTGCCCCCACCTCAAATTTGTGCTGCCCTGACAGTCCCAAGGGAACCCTACCTGCTGACATCAGGAATCTGGGCTGACCATATTTCTTTCCTAGAAAAAATTGCTCGTGTCTTCCTGCAGGGGCCTTTGTCCCTGAGTGGCCGGACGCCTCCAAAAAATCCAAACGATTAAAGATGTGTCGCAGACCCAACCTGCCCCCACCTCAAACCTGTGCTGCCCTGATAGTCCCAAGGGAACCCTACCTGCTGACATCAGGAATATGGGCTGACCATATTTCTTTCCTAGAAAAAATTGCTCGTGTCTTCCTGCAGGGGCCTTTGTCCCTGAGTGGCCGGACCCTTCCAAAAAATCCAAACGATTAAAGATATTTCCCAGACCCAACCTGCCCCCACCTCAAAACTGTGCTGCCCTGACAGTCCCAAGGGAACCCTACAAACTGACATCAGCAACAAGGGCTGGCAACTTTTCCTTCACAGGTAAAAGGGCCGGTGTTTGTCTTCAGGAACCTTTGTCCCAGAGTGGCTGGACCCTTCCAAAAAATCCAAACGATTAAAGATATTTCCCAGACCTAATGTGCCCCCACCTCAAATTTGTGCTGCCCTGACAGTCCCAAGGGAACCCTACCTGCTGACATCAGGAATCTGGGCTGACCATATTTCTTTCCTAGAAAAAATTGCTCGTGTCTTCCTGCAGGGGCCTTTGTCCTGAGTGGCCGGACGCCTCCAAAAAATCCAACGATTAAAGATATGTCCCAGACCCAACCTGCCCCCACCTCAAATTTGTGCTGCCCTGACAGTCCCAAGAGAACCCAACCTGCTGACATCAAGAACCTGGGTAGACCATATTTCTTTCCTAGAAAAAATTGCTCGTGTCTTCCTGCAGCGGCCTATGTCTGTGAGTGGCCGGACGCCTCCAAAATCTCCAAACGATTAAAGATATGTCCCAGACCCAACCTGCCCCCACCTCAAATTTCTGCTGCCCTGACAGTCCAAAGGGAACCCTACAAACTGACATCAGCAACCAGGGCTGGCAACTTTTCCTTAACAGGGAATACGGCCGGTGTTTGTCTCCAAGGACCTGGGGCCCTGAGTAGCTGGATGCCTCCAAAAAATCCAAACAATTAAGGATATGTCCCAGACCCAACCGGCCCCCACCTCTCACCTGTGCTACCCTGACAGTCCCATGGGAACCCTTCAAAGTGACAGCAGGATCCTGGACTGGACACTTTTCCTTCCCAGCGAAAAAGGCTGGTGTTTTCCTGCAGGGACTTTGTCCCTGAGTGGCTGGACCCTTCCAAAAAATCCAAACGATTAAAGATATTTCCCAGACCTAATGTGCCCCCACCTCAAAGCTGTGCTGCCCTGACAGTCCCAAGGGAACCCTACCTGCTGACATCAGGAATCTGGGCTGACCATATTTCTTTCCTAGAAAAAATTGCTCGTGTCTTCCTGCAGGGGCCTTTGTCCCAGAGTGGCCGGCCGCCTCCAAAATCTCCAAACGATTAAAGATGTGTCGCAGACCCAACCTGCCCCCACCTCAAACCTGTGCTGCCCTGATAGTCCCAAGGGAACCCTACCTGCTGACATCAGGAATATGGGCTGACCATATTTCTTTCCTAGAAAAAATTGCTCGTGTCTTACTGCAGGGGCCTTTGTCCCTGAGTGGCCGGCGCCTCCAAAAAATCCAAACGATTAAAGATATGTCCCAGACCCAACCTGCCCCCACCTCAAAACTGTGCTGCCCTGACAGTCCCAAGGGAACTCTACAAACTGACATCAGCAACAAGGGCTGGCAACTTTTCCTTCACAGGGAAAAGGGCCGGTGTTTGTCTTCAGGAACCTTTGTCCCAGAGTGGCCGGCCGCCTCCAAAATCTCCAAACGATTAAAGATATGTCCCAGACCCAACCTGCCCTGCACCTCAATTTGTGCTGCCCCGACAGTCTCAAGAGAACTCTACTAACTGACATCAGGAACCTGGTCTAGCAACTTTTCGTTCAAAGGGAAAAGGGCCGGTGTTTGTCTTCAGGAGCCTGGGTCCCAGAGTGGCCGGCCGCCTCCAAAAAATCCAAACGATTAAAGATATGTCCCAGACCCAACCTGCCCCCACCTCAAATTTCTGCTGCCCTGACAGTCCAAAGGGAACCCTACAAACTGACATCAGCAACCAGGGCTGGCAACTTTTCCTTAACAGGGAATACGGCCGGTGTTTGTCTCCAAGGACTTGGGGCCTGAGCAGCCGGATGCCTCCAAAAAATCCAAACAATTAAGGATATGTCCCAGACCCAACCGGCCCCCACCTCTCACCTGTGCTACCCTGACAGTCCCAAGGGAACCAATCAAAGTGACAGCAGGATCCTGGACTGGACACTTTTCCTTCCCAGCGAAAAAGGCTGGTGTTTTCCTGCAGGGACTTTGTCCCTGAGTGGCTGGACCCTTCCAAAAAAATCCAAACGATTAAAGATATTTCCCAGACCTAATGTGCCCCCACCTCTCACCTGTGCTACCCTGACAGTCCCAAGGGAACCCTTCAAAGTGACAGCAGGATCCTGGACTGGACACTTTTCCTTCCCAGGGAAAATGGGCCGGTGTTTTCCTGCAGGGGACTTTGTCCCTGAGTGGCCGGATGCCTCCAAAAAATCTAAACGATTAATGATATTTCCCAGACCCAACCTGCCCCCACCTCAAAACTGTGCTGCCTTGACAGTCCAACGGGAACTCTACATGCAGACATCAGCAACCTGGACCGGCAACTTTTCCTTACAGGGAAAAGGAGCGGTCTTTTTCTCGAGGAGCCTGTGGCTTTGAGTGGCCGGCCGCCTCCAAAAAATCCAAACTATTAAAGATATGTCCCAAACCTAACCTGCCCCCACCTCAAACCTGTGCTGCCCTGACAGTCCCAAGAGAACCCTAGCTGCTGACATCAGGAACCAGGGTTGACCATATTTCTTTCCTAGAAAAAATTGCTCGTGTCTTCCTGCAGGGGCCTTTGTCCCTGAGTGGCCGGACGCCTCCGAAAAATCCAAACGATTAAAGATGTGTCCCAGACCCAACCTGCCCCCACCTCAAATTTGTGCTGCCCTGACAGTCCCAAGGGAACCCTACAAACTGACATCAGCAACCAGGGCTGGCAACTTTTCCTTAACATGGAATACAGCCGGTGTTTGTCTCCAAGGACCTGGGGCCCTGAGTAGCCGGATGCCTCCAAAAAATCCAAACAATTAAGGATATGTCCCAGACCCAACCGGCCCCCACCTCTCAACTGTGCTACCCTGACAGTCCCAAGGGAACCCTTCAAAGTGACAGCAGGATCCTGGACTGGACACTTTTCCTTCCCAGCGAAAATGGCCGGTGTTTTCCTGCAGGGACTTTGTCCCTGAGTGGCTGGACCCTTCCAAAAAATCCAAACGATTAAAGATATTTCCCAGACCCAACCTGCCCCCACCTCAAAGCTGTGCTGCCCTGACAGTCCCAAGGGAACCCTACCTGCTGACATCAGGAATATGGGCTGACCATATTTCTTTCCTAGAAAAAACTGCTCGTGTCTTCCTGCAGGGGCCTTTGTCCCTGAGTGGCCGGATGCCTCCAAAAAATCCAAACGATTAAAGATGTGTCGCAGACCCAACCTGCCCCCAACTCAAAGCTGTGCTGCCCTGACAGTCCCAAGGGAACCCTACCTGCTGACATCAGGAATATGGGCTGACCATATTTCTTTCCTAGAAAAAATTGCTCGTGTCTTCCTGCAGGGGCCTTTGTCCCTGAGTGGCCGGACGCCTCCAAAAAATCCAAACGATTAAAGATATTTCCCAGACCCAACCTGCCCCCACCTCAAAACTGTGCTGCCTTGACAGTCCAACGGGAACTCTACATGCAGACATCAGCAACCTGGACCGGCAACTTTTCCTTACAGCGAAAAGGACCGGTCTTTTTCTCGAGGAGCCTGTTGCCTTGAGTGGCCGGCCGCCTCCAAAAAATCCAAACGATTAAAGATATGTCCCAAACCTAACCTGCCCCCACCTCAAACCTGTGCTGCCCTGACAGTCCCAAGAGAACCCTACCTGCTGACATCAGGAACCTGGGTTGACCATATATCTTTCCTAAAAAAAATTGCTCGTGTCTTCCTGCAGGGGCCTTTGTCCCTGAGTGGCCGGACGCCTCCAAAAAATCCAATCGATGAAAGATATGTCCCAGACCCAACCTGCCCCCACCTCAAACCTGTGCTGCCCTGACAGTCCCAAGGGAACCCTACAAACTGACATCAGCAACCAGGGCTGGCAACTTTTCCTTCACAGGGAATATGGCCGGTGTTTGTCTCCAGGACCTGGGGCCCTGAGTAGCCGGATGCCGCCAAAAAATCCAAACAATTAAGGATATGTCCCAGACCCAACCGGCCCCCACCTCTCACCTGTGCTACCCTGACAGTCCCAAGGGAACCCTTCAAAGTGACAGCAGGATCCTGGGCTGGACACTTTTCCTTCCCAGCGAAAAAGGCTGGTGTTTTCCTGCAGGGACTTTGTCCCTGAGTGGCTGGACCCTTCCAAAAAATCCAAACGATTAAAGATGTGTCGCAGACCCAACCTGCCCCCACCTCAAAGCTGTGCTTCCCTGACAGTCCCAAGGGAACCCTACCTGCGGACATCAATAATATGGGCTGACCATATTTCTTTCCTAGAAAAAATTGCTCGTGTCTTCCTGCAGGGGCCTTTATCCCTGAGTGGCCGGACCCTTCCAAAAAATCCAAACGATTAAAGATATTTCCCAGACCCAACCTGCCCCACCTCAAAACGGTGCTGCCTTGACAGTCCAACGGGAACTCTACATGCAGACATCAGCAACCTGGACCGGCAACTTTTCCTTTAAAGGGAAAAGGAGCGGTCTTTTTCTCGAGGAGCCTGTGGCTTTGAGTGGCCGGCCGCCTCCAAAAATCCAAATGCTTAAAGATATGTCCCAAACCTAACCTGCCCCCACCTCAAATTTTTGCTGCCCTGACAGTCCCAAGGGAACCCTACCTGCTGACATCAGAACCAGGGTTGACCATATTTCTTTCCTAGAAAAAATTGCTCGTGTCTTCCTGCAGGGGCCTTCGTCCCTGAGTGGCCGGACGCCTCTGAAAAATCCAAACGATTAAAGATGTGTCCCAGACCCAACCTATCCCCACCTCAAACCTGTGCTGCCCCGACAGTCTCAAGAGAACTCTACTAACTGACATCAGGAACCTGGTCTAGCAACTTTTCGTTCAAAGGGAAAAGGGCCGGTGTTTGTCTCCAGGAGCCTGGGTCCCAGAGTGGCCGGCCGCCTCCAAAATATCCAAACGAATAAAGATATGTCCCAGACCCAACCTGCCCCCACCTCAAATTTGTGCTGCCCTGACAGTCCCAAGGGAACCCTACAAACTGACATCAGCAACCAGGGCTGGCAACTTTTCCTTAACAGGGAATATGGCCGGTGTTTGTCTCCAAGGACCTGGGGCCCTGAGTAGCCGGATGCCTCCAAAAAATCCAAACAATTAAGGATATGTCCCAGACCCAACCGGCCCCCACCTCTCACCTGTGCTACCCTGACAGTCCCAAGGGAACCCTTCAAAGTGACAGCAGGATCCTGGGCTGGATACTTTTCTTTCCCAGGGAAAATGGGCCGGAGTTTTCCTGCAGGGGACTTTGTCCCTGAGTGGCCGGACGCCTCCAAAAAATCCAAACGATTAAAGATATGTCCCAGACCCAACCTGCCCCCACCTCAAAAACTGTGCTGCCCTGACAGTCCCAAGGGAACCCTACAAACTGACATCAGCAACAAGGGCTGGCAACTTTTCTTCACAGGGAAAAGGCCCGGTGTTTGTCTTCAGGAACCTTTGTCTCAGAGTGGCCGGCCGCCTCCATAATCTGCAAACGATTAAAGATATGTCCCAGACCCAACCTGCCCTGCACCTCAAATTTGTGCTGCCCCGACAGTCTCAAGAGAACTCTACTAACTGACATCAGGAACCTAGTCTAGCAACTTTTCGTTCAAAGGGGAAAAGGGCCGGTGTTTGTCTTCAGGAGCCTGGGTCCCAGAGTGGACGGCCGCCTCCAAAAAATCCAAACGATTAAAGATATGTCCCAGACCCAACCTGCCCCCACCTCAAATTTCTGCTGCCCTGACAGTCCCAAGGGAACCCTACAAACTGACATCAACAACCAGGGCTGGCAACTTTTCCTTAACAGGGAATACGGCCGGTGTTTGTCTCCAAGGACCTGGGGCCCTGAGTAGCTGGATGCCTCCAAAAAAATCCAAACAATTAAGGATATGTCCCAGACCCAACCGGCCCCCACCTCTCACCTGTGCTACCCTGACAGTCCCAAGGGAACCCTTCAAAGTGACAGCAGGATCCTGGACTGGACACTTTTCCTTCCCAGCGAAAATGGCTGGTGTTTTCCTGCAGGGACTTTGTCCCTGATTAGCTGGACCCTTCCAAAAAATCCAAACGATTAAAGATATTTCCCAGACCTAATGTGCCCCCCACCTCAAAGCTGTGCTTCCCTGACTGTCCCAAGGGAACCCTACCTGCTGACATCAGGAATCTGGGCTGACCATATTTCTTTCCTAGAAAAAATTGCTCATGTCTTCCTGCAGGGGCCTTTGTCCCTGAGTGGCCGGACGCCTCCAAAAAATCCAACGATTAAAGATGTGTCGCAGACCCAACCTGCCCCCACCTCAAACCTGTGCTGCCCTGACAGTCCCAAGGGAACCCTACCTGCTGACATCAGGAATATGGGCTGACCACATTTCTTTCCTAGAAAAAATTGCTCGTGTCTTCCTGCAGGGGACTTTGTCCCTGAGTGGCCGGACGCCTCCAAAAAAATCCAAACGATTAAAGATATTTCCCAGACCCAACCTGCCCCCACCTCAAAACGGTGCTGCCTTGACAGTCCAACAGGAACTCTACATGCAGACATCAGCAACCTGGACCGGCAACTTTTCCTTACAGGGAAAAGGAGCGGTCTTTTTCTCGAGGAGCCTGTGGCCTTGAGTGGCCGGCCGCCTCCAAAAATCCAATCGATAAAGATATGTCCCAAACCTAACCTGCCCCCACCTCAAATTTGTGCTGCCCTGACAGTCCCAAGAGAACCCTACCTGCTGAGATCAAGAACCTGGGTTGACCATATATCTTTCCTAGAAAAAATTGCTCGTGTCTTCCTGCAGGGGCCTTTGTCCCTGAGTGGCCGGTCGCCTCCAAAAAATCCAAACGATTAAAGATATGTCCCAGACCCTACCTGCCCCCACCTCAAACCTGTGCTGCCCTGACAGTCCCAAGGGAACCCTACAAACTGACATCAGCAACCAGGGCTGGCAACTTTTCCTTCACAGGGAATAGGGCCGGTGTTTGTCTCCAAGGACCTGGGGCCCTGAGTAGCCGGATGCCTCCAAAAAATCCAAACAATTAAGGATATGTCCCAGACCCAACCGGCCCCCACCTCTCACCTGTGCTACCCTGACAGTCCCAAGGGAACCCTTCAAAGTGACAGCAGGATCCTGGACTGGACACTTTTCCTTCCCAGGGAAAATGGGCCCGGTGTTTTCCTGCTGGGGACTTTGTCCCTGAGTGGCCGGATGCCTGCAAAACATCCAAACGATTAATGATATTTCCCAGACCCAACCTGCCCCCACCTCAAAACGGTGCTGCCTTGACAGTCCAACAGGAGCTCTACATGCAGACATCAGCAACCTGGAGCGGCAACATTTCCTTACAGGGAAAAGGAGCGGTCTTTTTCTCGAGGAGCCTGTGGCTTTGAGTGGCCGGCCGCCTCCAAAAAATCCAAACGATTAAAGATATGTCCCAAACCTAACCTGCCCCCCCCTCAAATTTGTGCTGCCCTGACAGTCCCAAGGGAACCCTAGCTGCTGACATCAGGAACCAGGGTTGACCATATTTCTTTCCTAGAAAAAATTGCTCGTGTCTTCCTGCAGGGGCCTTTGTCCCTGAGTGGCCGGACGCCTCCGAAAAATCCAAACGATTAAAGATGTGTCCCAGACCCAACCTGCCCCCACCTCAAACCTGTGCTGCCCTGACAGTCCCAAGGGAACCCTACAAACTGACATCAGCAACCTGGGCTGGCAACTTTTCCTTAACAGGGAATACAGCCGGTGTTTGTCTCCAAGGACCTGGGGCCCTGAGTAGCCGGATGCCTCCAAAAAATCCAAACAATTAAGGATATGTCCCAGACCCAACCGGCCCCCACCTCTCACCTGTGCTACCCTGACAGTCCCAAGGGAACCCTTCAAAGTGACAGCAGGATCCTGGACTGGACACTTTTCCTTCCCAGCGAAAATGGCCGGTGTTTTCCTGCAGGGACTTTGTCCCTGAGTGGCTGGACCCTTCAAAAAAATCCAAACGATTAAAGATGTGTCGCAGATCCAACCTGCCCCCACCTCAAAGCTGTGCTGCCCTGACAGTCCCAAGGGAACCCTACCTGCTGACATCAGGAATATGGGCTGACCATATTTCTTTCCTAGAAAAAATTGCTCGTGTCTTCCTGCAGGGGCCCTTGTCCCTGAGTGGCCGGACGCCTCCGAAAAATCCAAACGATTAAAGATATGTCCCAGACCCAACCTGCCCCCACCTCAAAGCTGTGCTGCCCTGACAGTCCCAAGGGAACCCTACCTGCTGACATCAGGAATATGGGCTGACCATATTTCTTTCCTAGAAAAAATTGCTCGTGTCTTCCTGCAGGGGCCTTTGTCCCTGAGTGGCCGGCCGCCTCCAAAAAATCCAAACGATTAAAGATATTTCCCAGACCCAACCTGCCCCCACCTCAAAACTGTGCTGCCTTGACAGTCCATCAGGAACTCTACATGCAGACATCAGCAACCTGGACCGGCAACTTTTCCTTACAGGGAAAAGGGCCGGTCTTTTTCTCGAGGAGCCTGTGGCCTTGAGTGGCCGGCCGCCTCCAAAAAATCCAAACGATTAAAGATATGTCCCAAACCTAACCTGCCCCCACCTCAAATTTGTGCTGCCCTGACAGTCCCAAGAGAACCCTACCTGCTGACATCAAGAACCTGGGTTGACCATATATCTTTCCTAGAAAAAATTGCTCGTGTCTTCCTGCAGGGGCCTATGTCCCTGAGTGGCCGGACGCCTCCAAAAAATCCAATCGATTAAAGATATGTCCCAGACCCAACCTGCCCCCACCTCAAACCTGTGCTGCCCTGACAGTCCCAAGGGAACCCTACAAACTGACATCAGAAACCAGGCTGGCAACTTTTCCTTAACAGGGAATATGGCCGGTGTTTGTCTCCAAGGACCTGGGGCCCTGAGTAGCCGGATGCCTCCAAAAAATCCAAACAATTAAGGATATGTCCCAGACCCAACCGGCCCCCACCTCTCACCTGTGCTACCCTGACAGTCCCAAGGGAACCCTTCAAAGTGACAGCAGGATCCTGGACTGGACACTTTTCCTTCCCAGCGAAAAGGCCGGTGTTTTCCTGCAGGGACTTTGTCCCTGAGTGGCTGGACCCTTCAAAAAATCCAAACGATTAAAGATATGTCGCAGACCCAACCTGCCCCCACCTCAAAGCTGTGCTGCCCTGACAGTCCCAAGGGAACCCTACCTGCTGACATCAATAATATGGGCTGACCATATTTCTTTCCTAGAAAAATTGCTCGTGTCTTCCTGCAGGGGCCTTTGTCCTGAGTGGCCGGACCCTTCCAAAAAATCCAAACGATTAAAGATATTTCCCAGACCCAACCTGCCCCCACCTCAAAACGGTGCTGCCTTGACAGTCCAACGGGAACTCTACATGCAGACATCAGCAACCTGGACCGGCAACTTTTCCTTAAAGGGAAAAGGAGCGGTCTTTTTCTCGAGGAGCCTGTGGCCTTGAGTGGCCGGACGCCTCCAAAATCTCCAAACGATTAAAGATATGTCCCAGACCCAACCTGCCCCCACCTCAAATTTGTGCTGCCCCGACAGTCTCAAGAGAACTCTACTAACTGACATCAGGAACCTGGTCTAGCAACTTTTCGTTCAAAGGGAAAAGGGCCGGTGTTTGTCTCCAGGAGCCGGGGTCCCAGAGTGGCCGGCCGCCTCCAAAATATCCAAACGAATAAAGATATGTCCCAGACCCAACCTGCCCCCACCTCAAATTTGTGCTGCCCTGACAGTCCAAAGGGAACCCTACAAACTGACATCAGCAACCAGGGCTGGCAACTTTTCCTTAACAGGGAATATGGCCGGTGTTTGTCTCAAGGACCTGGGGCCCTGAGTAGCCGGATGCCTCCAAAAAAATCCAAACAATTAAGGATATGTCCCAGACCCAACCTGCCCCCACCTCAAACCTGTGCTGCCCTGACAGTCCCAAGGGAACCCTACAAACTGACATCAGCAACCAGGGCTGGCAACTTTTCCTTCACAGGGAATATGGCCGGTGTTTGTCTCCAAGGACCTGGGGCCCTGAGTAGCCGGATGCCGCCAAAAAATCCAAACAATTAAGGATATGTCCCAGACCCAACCGGCCCCCACCTCTCACCTGTGCTACCCTGACAGTCCCAAGGGAACCCTTCAAAGTGACAGCAGGATCCTGGGCTGGACACTTTTCCTTCCCAGCGAAAAAGGCTGGTGTTTTCCTGCAGGGACTTTGTCCCTGAGTGGCTGGACCCTTCCAAAAAATCCAAAAACGATTAAAGATGTGTCGCAGACCCAACCTGCCCCCACCTCAAAGCTGTGCTGCCCTGACAGTCCCAAGGGAACCCTACCTGCGGACATCAATAATATGGGCTGACCATATTTCTTTCCTAGAAAAAATTGCTCGTGTCTTCCTGCAGGGGCCTTTGTCCCAGAGTGGCCGGACCCTTCCAAAAAATCCAAACGATTAAAGATATTTCCCAGACCCAACCTGCCCCCACCTCAAAACGGTGCTGCCTTGACAGTCCAACGGGAACTCTACATGCAGACATCAGCAACCTGGACCGGCAAACTTTTCCTTAAAGGGAAAAGGAGCGGTCTTTTTCTCGAGGAGCCTGTGGCTTTGAGTGGCCGGCCGCCTCCAAAAAATCCAAATGCTTAAAGATATGTCCCAAACCTAACCTGCCCCCACCTCAAATTTTTGCTGCCCTGACAGTCCCAAGGGAACCCTACCTGCTGACATCAGGAACCAGGGTTGACCATATTTCTTTCCTAGAAAAAATTGCTCGTGTCTTCCTGCAGGGGCCTTCGTCCCTGAGTGGCCGGACGCCTCTGAAAAATCCAAACGATTAAAGATGTGTCCCAGACCCAACCTATCCCCACCTCAAACCTGTGCTGCCCCGACAGTCTCAAGAGAACTCTACTAACTGACATCAGGAACCTGGTCTAGCAACTTTTCGTTCAAAGGGAAAAGGGCCGGTGTTTGTCTCCAGGAGCCTGGGTCCCAGAGTGGCCGGCCGCCTCCAAAATATCCAAACGAATAAAGATATGTCCCAGACCCAACCTGCCCCCACCTCAAATTTGTGCTGCCCTGACAGTCCCAAGGGAACCCTACAAACTGACATCAGCAACCAGGGCTGGCAACTTTCCTTAACAGGGAATATGGCCGGTGTTTGTCTCCAAGGACCTGGGGCCCTGAGTAGCCGGATGCCTCCAAAAAATCCAAACAATTAAGGATATGTCCCAGACCCAACCGGCCCCCACCTCTCACCTGTGCTACCCTGACAGTCCCAAGGGAACCCTTCAAAGTGACAGCAGGATCCTGGGCTGGATACTTTTCTTTCCCAGGGAAAATGGGCCGGAGTTTTCCTGCAGGGGACTTTGTCCCTGAGTGGCCGGACGCCTCCAAAAAATCCAAACGATTAAAGATATGTCCCAGACCCAACCTGCCCCCACCCTCAAAACTGTGCTGCCCTGACAGTCCCAA
>NW_027099369.1:0-108824 GCF_031753505.1 Anomalospiza imberbis
GCATTGTGACATGACGAAGGCAAGGATTCCACTGTGGCCTGACTGAACCACATGGAACCAAGGAGCCACTGTGACACAGGGGAGTTTTTTCAAACTCAGGAGACGATTGTGACATGATGGAAGATGATTGAACTCACAGGTAAGGCCACATTAAAATGAGGAGCCATGGTGACACTGTAGAGCTTTGCAATCCAAGGAGACTATTATGACATGATGGCAGATGATTGAACTCAGAGGTAAGGCCACATGGAGACAAGGAGGCATTGTGACACAGAGAAAGCAAGGATTCCAGTGGTGCCTAACAGAACCACATCGAACCAAGGAGTCACTGTGACACAGTGGAGCTTTTTAAGGCCAAGGAGACCATTGCGACACAATGGAAGTGATTGAACACACAGGTAAGGCCACTTGAAGCCAAGCAGCCGTTCTCACACAAAGAAAGCAAGGATTCAATTGTGACACGAGAGATCCGCATGGCGCATGGAACCAAGGGGCCACAGTTACACAGTGGAGCTTTTTGAGACCAAGGAGTCATTGTGACATGATGGAAGATGCTGAAACCAACAGGCAAGGCCACATGGAGCCAAGGGCCATTGTGACAAGAAGAAAGCACGGTTAACATTGTGACGTGACAGAACTGCATGGAACCAAGGGGCCACTGTGACACAATGGAGCTTTTGGAAACCAAGGAGACCATTGTGACATGGTGGAAGATGATTGAACCAACAGGTAAGGCCACAAGGAATCATGGTGACACTCTGTAGCTTTCTCAAACTCAGGAGATTATTGTGTCATGATGGAAGATGATTGAACAAACAGGCAAGGCCACATGCAGTCAAGGAGTCGTTTTGATATGAAGAAAGCAAGGACTCCATTGTGACACGACAGAACCGCATGGCGCATGGAACCAAGAGGCCACTGTGACACATTGGAGCTTTTTCAGTCCTAGGAGACCATTATGACATGATGGGAGAAGAATAAACCAACAGGTAAGGCCACATGGAGCCAAGGAGGCATTGTGACACAGGGGAGTTTTTTCAAACTCAGGAGACGATTGTGACATGATGGAAGATGATTGAACTCACAAGTAAGGCCACATGGAGACAAAGAGGCATTGTGACATGAAGAAAGCAAGGATTCCACTGTGGCCTAACAGAACCACATGGAACCAAGGAGCCACTGGGACACAGAGGAGCTTTTTCAGTCCAAGGAGACCGTTGGGACATGATGGAAGATGATTGAACTCACAGGTAAGGCCATATGCATTCAAGGAGTCGATTTGACACGAAGAAAGCAAGGATTCCATTGTGAAACAACAGATCCGCATGGCGCATGGAACCAAGAGGCCACTCTGGCACATTGGAGCTTTTTCAGACCAAGGAGACCATTGTGACATGATGGAAGACAATTAAACCAACAGGTAAGGCCACATGGAACGGAGGAGCCATGGTGACACTCATGATGGAGCTTTTTCAATCCAAGGAGACTATGATGACATGATGGCAGATGATTGAACTCACAGGTATGGCCACATGCAGACAAGGAGGCATTGTGACATGAAGAAAGCAAGGATTCCATTGTGGCCTAACTGAACCACTTGAAACCAAGGGGCCGGCTGCTGTGACACAGTGGAACTTTTTCAGACCAAGGAGACCATTGTGACATGATGGAAGATGATTGAACCAACAGGTAAGGCCCCATGGAATGAAGGAGCCCTGGTGACACTGTAGAGCTTTTTCAAGCCAAGGAGATTATGGTGACGTGATGGAAGATGATTGAACTCAGAGGTAAGGCCACAGGGAGCCAAGGAGGCACTGTGACATGACGAAAGCAAGGATTCCATTGCGGCCTAAGAGAACATCATGGAACCATGGAGCCACTGTGACACAGTGGAGTTTTTTCCAACTCAGGAGATGATTGTGACATGATGGCAGATGATTGAACAAACAGGCAAGGCCACATGCAGTCAAGGAGTCGTTTTGATATGAAGAAAGCAAGGACTCCATTGTGACACGACAGAAGTGCATGGAACCAAGAAGCCACTGTGACACATTGGAGCTTTTTCAGTCCTAGGAGACCATTATGACATGATGGGAGAAGAATAAACCAACAGGTAAGGCCACATGGAGCCAAGGAGGCATTGTGACATGACGAAGGCAAGGATTCCACTGTGGCCTGACTGAACCACATGGAACCAAGGAGCCACTGTGACACAGGGGAGTTTTTTCAAACTCAGGAGACCATTGTGACATGATGGAAGATGATTGAACTCACAGGTAAGGCCACATTAAAATGAGGAGCCATGGTGACACTGTAGAGCTTTGCCATCCAAGGAGACTATTATGACATGATGGCAGATGATTGAACTCAGAGGTAAGGCCACATGGAGACAAGGAGGCATTGTGACATGAAGAAAGCAAGGATTCCAGTGGTGCCTAATAGAACCACATGGAACCAAGGAGTCACTGTGACACAGTGGAGCTTTTTAAGGCCAAGGAGACCATTGCGACACAATGGAAGTGATTGAACACACAGGTAAGGCCACTTGAAGCCAAGCAGCCGTTCTCACACAAAGAAAGCAAGGATTCCATTGTGACATGAGAGATCCGCATGGCGCATGGAACCAAGGGGCCACAGTTACACAGTGGAGCTTTTTGAGACCAAGGAGTCATTGTGACATGATGGAAGATGCTGAAACCAACAGGCAAGGCCACATGGAGCCAAGGGCCATTGTGACAAGAAGAAAGCACGGTTAACATTGTGACGTGACAGAACTGCATGGAACCAAGGGGCCACTGTGACACAATGGAGCTTTGGAAACCAAGGAGACCATTGTGACGTGATGGAAGATGATTGAACCGACAGGTTAGGCCACATACATTCAAGGAGTCGATTTGATATGAAGAAAGCAAAGACTCGTTGTGACACAACAGAACCACATGGCGCATGGAACCAAGTTGCCACTGTGACACATTGGAGCTTATTCAGACTAAGGAGTTATTGCGACATGATGGAGGATGATTGAACCAACAGGTAAGGCCACATGGAATCATGGCGCCATGGTGACACTGTAGAGCTTTTTCAATCCAAGGAGACTATTATGACATGATGTCAGATGATTGAACTCAGAGGTAAGGCCACATGGAGCCAAGGAGGCATTGTGACATGAAGAAAGCAAGGATTCCACTGTGGCCTAACAGAACCACGTGGAACCAAGGAGCCACTGGGACACAGAGGAGCTTTTTCAGTCCAAGGAGACCGTTGGGACATGATGGAAGATGATTGAACTCACAGGTAAGGCCATATGCATTCAAGGAGTCGATTTGACACGAAGAAAGCAAGGATTCCATTGTGACATAACAGAACCGCATGGCGCATGGAACCAAGGGGCCACTGAGACACATTGGAGCTTTTTCAGACCAAGGAGACCATTGTGACATGATGGAAGAAGATTAAACCAACAGGTAAGGCCACATGGAACGGAGGAGCCATGGTGACACTCATGATGGAGCTTTTTCAATCCAAGGAGACTATTATGACATGATGGCAGATGATTGAACTCACAGGTAAGGCCACATGGAGACGAGGAGGCATTGTGACATGAAGAAAGCAAGGATTCCATTGTGGCCTAACTGAACCACATGGAACCAAGGAGCCACTGGGACACAGTGGAGGTTTTTCAGACCAAGGAGACCATTGGGACATGATGGAAGATGATTGAACCAACAGGTAAGGCCACATGCAGACAGGGAGTCGTTTTGACACGAAGAAAGCAAGGATTCCATTGTGACACAACAGAACCACATGGCACATGGAACCAAGAGGCCACTGTGACACATTGGAGCTTTTTCAGACCAGGGAGACCATTGTGACATGATGGAAGAAGATTAAACCAACAGGTAAGGCCACATGGAACGGAGGAGCCATGGTGACACTCTGTAGAGCTTTTTCAATCCAAGGAGACTATTATGACATGATGGCAGATGATTGAACTCACAGGTAAGGCCACATGGAGACGAGGAGGCATTGTGACATGAAGAAAGCAAGGATTCCATTGTGGCCTAACTGAACCACATGAAACTAAGGGGCCGGCCGCTGTGACACAGTGGAACTTTTTCAGACCCAGGAGACCATTGTGACATGATGGAAGATGATTGAACCAACAGGTAAGGCCCCATGGAATGAAGGAGCCTTGGTGACACTGTAGAGCTTTTTCAAGCCAAGGAGATTATGGTGACGTGATGGAAGATGATTGAACTCAGAGGTAAGGCCACATGGAGCCAAGGAGGCACTGTGACATGACGAAAGCAAGGATTCCATTGCGGCCTAAGAGAACATCATGGAACCATGGAGCCACTGTGACACAGTGGAGTTTTTTCAAACTCAGGAGATGATTGTGACATGATGGCAGATGATTGAACAAACAGGCAAGGCCACATGCAGTCAAGGAGTCGTTTTGATATGAAGAAAGCAAGGACTCCATTGTGACACGACAGAACCGCATGGCGCATGGAACCAAGAGGCCACTGTGACACATTGGAGCTTTTTCAGTCCTAGGAGACCATTATGACATGATGGAAGAAGAATAAACCAACAGGTAAGGCCACATGGAGCCAAGGAGGCATTGTGACATGACGAAGGCAAGGATTCCACTCTGGCCTGACTGAACCACATGGAACCAAGGAGCCACTGTGACACAGGGGAGTTTTTTCAAACTCAGGAGACGATTGTGACATGATGGAAGATGATTGAACTCACAGGTAAGGCCACATTAAAATGAGGAGCCATGGTGACACTGTAGAGCTTTGCAATCCAAGGAGACTATTATGACATGATGGCAGATGATTGAACTCAGAGGTAAGGCCACATGGAGACAAGGAGGCATTGTGACACAGAGAAAGCAAGGATTCCAGTGGTGCCTAACAGAACCACATCGAACCAAGGAGTCACTGTGACACAGTGGAGCTTTTTAAGGCCAAGGAGACCATTGCGACACAATGGAAGTGATTGAACACACAGGTAAGGCCACTTGAAGCCAAGCAGCCGTTCTCACACAAAGAAAGCAAGGATTCAATTGTGACACGAGAGATCCGCATGGCGCATGGAACCAAGGGGCCACAGTTACACAGTGGAGCTTTTTGAGACCAAGGAGTCATTGTGACATGATGGAAGATGCTGAAACCAACAGGCAAGGCCACATGGAGCCAAGGGCCATTGTGACAAGAAGAAAGCACGGTTAACATTGTGACGTGACAGAACTGCATGGAACCAAGGGGCCACTGTGACACAATGGAGCTTTTGGAAACCAAGGAGACCATTGTGACATGGTGGAAGATGATTGAACCAACAGGTAAGGCCACAAGGAATCATGGTGACACTCTGTAGCTTTCTCAAACTCAGGAGATTATTGTGTCATGATGGAAGATGATTGAACAAACAGGCAAGGCCACATGCAGTCAAGGAGTCGTTTTGATATGAAGAAAGCAAGGACTCCATTGTGACACGACAGAACCGCATGGCGCATGGAACCAAGAGGCCACTGTGACACATTGGAGCTTTTTCAGACCAAGGAGACCATTATGACATGATGGGAGAAGAATAAACCAACAGGTAAGGCCACATGGAGCCAAGGAGGCATTGTGACACAGGGGAGTTTTTTCAAACTCAGGAGACGATTGTGACATGATGGAAGATGATTGAACTCACAAGTAAGGCCACATGGAGACAAAGAGGCATTTTGACATGAAGAAAGCAAGGATTCCACTGTGGCCTAACAGAACCACATGGAACCAAGGAGCCACTGGGACACATTGGAGCTTTTTCAGTCCAAGGAGACCGTTGGGACATGATGGAAGATGATTGAACTCACAGGTAAGGCCATATGCATTCAAGGAGTCGATTTGACACGAAGAAAGCAAGGATTCCATTGTGAAACAACAGATCCGCATGGCGCATGGAACCAAGAGGCCACTCTGGCACATTGGAGCTTTTTCAGACCAAGGAGACCATTGTGACATGATGGAAGACGATTAAACCAACAGGTAAGGCCACATGGAACGGAGGAGCCATGGTGACACTCATGATGGAGCTTTTTCAATCCAAGGAGACTATGATGACATGATGGCAGATGATTGAACTCACAGGTATGGCCACATGCAGACAAGGAGGCATTGTGACATGAAGAAAGCAAGGATTCCATTGTGGCCTAACTGAACCACTTGAAACCAAGGGGCCGGCTGCTGTGACACAGTGGAACTTTTTCAGACCAAGGAGACCATTGTGACATGATGGAAGATGATTGAACCAACAGGTAAGGCCCCATGGAATGAAGGAGCCCTGGTGACACTGTAGAGCTTTTTCAAGCCAAGGAGATTATGGTGACGTGATGGAAGATGATTGAACTCAGAGGTAAGGCCACAGGGAGCCAAGGAGGCACTGTGACATGACGAAAGCAAGGATTCCATTGCGGCCTAAGAGAACATCATGGAACCATGGAGCCACTGTGACACAGTGGAGTTTTTTCCAACTCAGGAGATGATTGTGACATGATGGCAGATGATTGAACAAACAGGCAAGGCCACATGCAGTCAAGGAGTCGTTTTGATATGAAGAAAGCAAGGACTCCATTGTGACACGACAGAAGTGCATGGAACCAAGAAGCCACTGTGACACATTGGAGCTTTTTCAGTCCTAGGAGACCATTATGACATGATGGGAGAAGAATAAACCAACAGGTAAGGCCACATGGAGCCAAGGAGGCATTGTGACATGACGAAGGCAAGGATTCCACTGTGGCCTGACTGAACCACATGGAACCAAGGAGCCACTGTGACACAGGGGAGTTTTTTCAAACTCAGGAGACGATTGTGACATGATGGAAGATGATTGAACTCACAGGTAAGGCCACATTAAAATGAGGAGCCATGGTGACACTGTAGAGCTTTGCCATCCAAGGAGACTATTATGACATGATGGCAGATGATTGAACTCAGAGGTAAGGCCACATGGAGACAAGGAGGCATTGTGACATGAAGAAAGCAAGGATTCCAGTGGTGCCTAATAGAACCACATGGAACCAAGGAGTCACTGTGACACAGTGGAGCTTTTTAAGGCCAAGGAGACCATTGCGACACAATGGAAGTGATTGAACACACAGGTAAGGCCACTTGAAGCCAAGCAGCCGTTCTCACACAAAGAAAGCAAGGATTCCATTGTGACATGAGAGATCCGCATGGCGCATGGAACCAAGGGGCCACAGTTACACAGTGGAGCTTTTTGAGACCAAGGAGTCATTGTGACATGATGGAAGATGCTGAAACCAACAGGCAAGGCCACATGGAGCCAAGGGCCATTGTGACAAGAAGAAAGCACGGTTAACATTGTGACGTGACAGAACTGCATGGAACCAAGGGGCCACTGTGACACAATGGAGCTTTTGGAAACCAAGGAGACCATTGTGACGTGATGGAAGATGATTGAACCGACAGGTTAGGCCACATACATTCAAGGAGTCGATTTGATATGAAGAAAGCAAGGACTCGTTGTGACACAACAGAACCACATGGCGCATGGAACCAAGTTGCCACTGTGACACATTGGAGCTTATTCAGACTAAGGAGTTATTGCGACATGATGGAGGATGATTGAACCAACAGGTAAGGCCACATGGAATCATGGCGCCATGGTGACACTGTAGAGCTTTTTCAATCCAAGGAGACTATTATGACATGATGTCAGATGATTGAACTCAGAGGTAAGGCCACATGGAGCCAAGGAGGCATTGTGACATGAAGAAAGCAAGGATTCCACTGTGGCCTAACAGAACCACGTGGAACCAAGGAGCCACTGGGACACAGAGGAGCTTTTTCAGTCCAAGGAGACCGTTGGGACATGATGGAAGATGATTGAACTCACAGGTAAGGCCATATGCATTCAAGGAGTCGATTTGACACGAAGAAAGCAAGGATTCCATTGTGACATAACAGAACCGCATGGCGCATGGAACCAAGGGGCCACTGAGACACATTGGAGCTTTTTCAGACCAAGGAGACCATTGTGACATGATGGAAGAAGATTAAACCAACAGGTAAGGCCACATGGAACGGAGGAGCCATGGTGACACTCATGATGGAGCTTTTTCAATCCAAGGAGACTATTATGACATGATGGCAGATGATTGAACTCACAGGTAAGGCCACATGGAGACGAGGAGGCATTGTGACATGAAGAAAGCAAGGATTCCATTGTGGCCTAACTGAACCACATGGAACCAAGGAGCCACTGGGACACAGTGGAGGTTTTTCAGACCAAGGAGACCATTGGGACATGATGGAAGATGATTGAACCAACAGGTAAGGCCACATGCAGACAGGGAGTCGTTTTGACACGAAGAAAGCAAGGATTCCATTGTGACACAACAGAACCACATGGCACACGGAACCAAGAGGCCACTGTGACACATTGGAGCTTTTTCAGACCAGGGAGACCATTGTGACATGATGGAAGAAGATTAAACCAACAGGTAAGGCCACATGGAACGGAGGAGCCATGGTGACACTCTGTAGAGCTTTCTCAATCCAAGGAGACTATTATGACATGATGGCAGATGATTGAACTCACAGGTAAGGCCACATGGAGACGAGGAGGCATTGTGACATGAAGAAAGCAAGGATTCCATTGTGGCCTAACTGAACCACATGAAACTAAGGGGCCGGCCGCTGTGACACAGTGGAACTTTTTCAGACCCAGGAGACCATTGTGACATGATGGAAGATGATTGAACCAACAGGTAAGGCCCCATGGAATGAAGGAGCCCTGGTGACACTGTAGAGCTTTTTCAAGCCAAGGAGATTATGGTGACGTGATGGAAGATGATTGAACTCAGAGGTAAGGCCACATGGAGCCAAGGAGGCACTGTGACATGACGAAAGCAAGGATTCCATTGCGGCCTAAGAGAACATCATGGAACCATGGAGCCACTGTGACACAGTGGAGTTTTTTCCAACTCAGGAGATGATTGTGACATGATGGCAGATGATTGAACAAACAGGCAAGGCCACATGCAGTCAAGGAGTCGTTTTGATATGAAGAAAGCAAGGACTCCATTGTGACACGACAGAAGTGCATGGAACCAAGAGGCCACTGTGACACATTGGAGCTTTTTCAGTCCTAGGAGACCATTATGACATGATGGAAGTAGAATAAACCAACAGGTAAGGCCACATGGAGCCAAGGAGGCATTGTGACATGACGAAGGCAAGGATTCCACTGTGGCCTGACTGAACCACATGGAACCAAGGAGCCACTGTGACACAGGGGAGTTTTTTCAAACTCAGGAGACGATTGTGACATGATGGAAGATGATTGAACTCACAGGTAAGGCCACATTAAAATGAGGAGCCATGGTGACACTGTAGAGCTTTGCAATCCAAGGAGACTATTATGACATGATGGCAGATGATTGAACTCACAGGTATGGCCACATGGAGACAAGGAGGCATTGTGACATGAAGAAAGCAAGGATTCCAGTGGTGCCTAATAGAACCACATCGAACCAAGGAGTCACTGTGACACAGTGGAGCTTTTTAAGGCCAAGGAGACCATTGCGACACAATGGAAGTGATTGAACACACAGGTAAGGCCACTTGAAGCCAAGCAGCCGTTCTCACACAAAGAAAGCAAGGATTCCATTGTGACACGAGAGATCCGCATGGCGCATGGAACCAAGGGGCCACAGTTACACAGTGGAGCTTTTTGAGACCAAGGAGTCATTGTGACATGATGGAAGATGCTGAAACCAACAGGCAAGGCCACATGGAGCCAAGGGCCATTGTGACAAGAAGAAAGCACGGTTAACATTGTGACGTGACAGAACTGCATGGAACCAAGGGGCCACTGTGACACAATGGAGCTTTTGGAAACCAAGGAGACCATTGTGACGTGATGGAAGATGATTGAACCGACAGGTTAGGCCACATACATTCAAGGAGTCGATTTGATATGAAGAAAGCTAAGACTCGTTGTGACACAACAGAACCACATGGCGCATGGAACCAAGTTGCCACTGTGACACATTGGAGCTTATTCAGACTAAGGAGTTATTGCGACATGATGGAAGATGATTGAACCAACAGGTAAGGCCACATG
Organism: Anomalospiza imberbis; assembly: GCF_031753505.1. Taxonomy (NCBI): domain Eukaryota; kingdom Metazoa; phylum Chordata; class Aves; order Passeriformes; family Viduidae; genus Anomalospiza; species Anomalospiza imberbis. Next base: position 10,147 of record NW_027099369.1, read on the forward strand.
GAATCATGGCGCCATGGTGACACTGTAGAGCTTTTTCAATCCAAGGAGACTATTATGACATGATGTCAGATGATTGAACTCAGAGGTAAGGCCACATGGAGCCAAGGAGGCATTGTGACATGAAGAAAGCAAGGATTCCACTGTGGCCTAACAGAACCACATGGAACCAAGGAGCCACTGGGACACAGAGGAGCTTTTTCAGTCCAAGGAGACCGTTGGGACATGATGGAAGATGATTGAACTCACAGGTAAGGCCATATGCATTCAAGGAGTCGATTTGACACGAAGAAACCAAGGATTCCATTGTGACATAACAGAACCGCATGGCACATGGAACCAAGGGGCCACTGAGACACATTGGAGCTTTTTCAGACCAAGGAGACCATTGTGACATGATGGAAGAAGATTAAACCAACAGGTAAGGCCACATGGAACGGAGGAGCCATGGTGACACTCATGATGGAGCTTTTTCAATCCAAGGAGACTATTATGACATGATGGCAGATGATTGAACTCACAGGTATGGCCACATGCAGACAAGGAGGCATTGTGACATGAAGAAAGCGAGGATTCCATTGTGGCCTAAGTGAACCACTTGAAACCAAGGGGCCGGCTGCTGTGACACAGTGGAACTTTTTCAGACCAAGGAGACCATTGTGACATGATGGAAGATGATTGAACCAACAGGTAAGGCCCCATGGAATGAAGGAGCCCTGGTGACACTGTAGAGCTTTTTCAAGCCAAGGAGATTATGGTGACGTGATGGAAGATGATTGAACTCAGAGGGAAGGCCACATGGAGCCAAGGAGGCACTGTGACATGACGAAAGCAAGGATTCCATTGCGGCCTAAGAGAACATCATGGAACCATGGAGCCACTGTGACACAGTGGAGTTTTTTCCAACTCAGGAGATGATTGTGACATGATGGCAGATGATTGAAGAAACAGGCAAGGCCACATGCAGTCAAGGAGTCGTTTTGATATGAAGAAAGCAAGGACTCCATTGTGACACGACAGAACCGCATGGCGCATGGAACCAAGAGGCCACTGTGACACATTGGAGCTTTTTCAGTCCTAGGAGACCATTATGACATGATGGAAGAAGAATAAACCAACAGGTAAGGCCACATGGAGCCAAGGAGGCATTGTGACATGACGAAGGCAAGGATTCCACTGTGGCCTGACTGAACCACATGGAACCAAGGAGCCACTCTGACACAGGGGAGTTTTTTCAAACTCAGGAGACCATTGTGACATGATGGAAGATGATTGAACTCACAGGTAAGGCCACATTAAAATGAGGAGCCATGGTGACACTGTAGAGCTTTGCAATCCAAGGAGACTATTATGACATGATGGCAGATGATTGAACTCAGAGGTAAGGCCACATGGAGACAAGGAGGCATTGTGACATGAAGAAAGCAAGGATTCCAGAGGTGCCTAACTGAACCACATGGAACCAAGGAGTCACTGTGACACAGTGGAGCTTTTTAAGGCCAAGGAGACCATTGCGACACAATGGAAGTGATTGAACACACAGGTAAGGCCACTTGAAGCCAAGCAGCCGTTCTCACACAAAGAAAGCAAGGATTCCATTGTGACACGAGAGATCCGCATGGCGCATGGAACCAAGGGGCCACAGTTACACAGTGGAGCTTTTTGAGACCAAGGAGTCATTGTGACATGATGGAAGATGCTGAAACCAACAGGCAAGGCCACATGGAGCCAAGGGCCATTGTGACAAGAAGAAAGCACGGTTAACATTGTGACGTGACAGAACTGCATGGAACCAAGGGGCCACTGTGACACAATGGAGCTTTTGGAAACCAAGGAGACCATTGTGACATGGTGGAAGATGATTGAACCAACAGGTAAGGCCACAAGGAATCATGGCGCCATGGTGACACTCTGTAGCTTTCTCAAACTCAGGAGATTATTGTGTCATGATGGAAGATGATTGAACTCAGAGGTAAGGCCACATGGAGACGAGGAGGCATTGTGACATGAAGAAAGCAAGGATTCCACTGTGGCCCAACTGAACCACATGGAACCAAGGAGCCACTGTGACACATTGGAGCTTTTTCAGACCAAGGAGACCATTGTGACGTGATGGAAGATGATTGAACCTACAGGTTAGGCCACATACATTCAAGGAGTCGATTTGATATGAAGAAAGCAAGGACTCCTTGTGACACAACAGAACCACATGGCGCGTGGAACCAAGTGGCCACTGTGACACATTGGAGCTTATTCAGACTAAGGAGTTATTGCGACATGATGGAAGATGATTGAACCAACAGGTAAGGCCACATGGAATCATGGCGCCATGGTGACACTGTAGAGCTTTTTCAATCCAAGGAGACTATTATGACATGATGGCAGATGATTGAACTCAGAGGTAAGGCCACATGGAGCCAAGGAGGCATTGTGACATGAAGAAAGCAAGGATTCCATTGTGGCCTAACTGAACCACATGGAACCAAGGAGCCACTGGGACACAGTGGAGGTTTTTCAGACCAAGGAGACCATTGGGACATGATGGAAGATGATTGAACCAACAGGTAAGGCCACATGCAGACAGGGAGTCGTTTTGACACGAAGAAAGCAAGGATTCCATTGTGACACAACAGAACCACATGGCACACGGAACCAAGAGGCCACTGTGACACATTGGAGCTTTTTCAGACCAGGGAGACCATTGTGACATGATGGAAGAAGATTAAACCAACAGGTAAGGCCACATGGAACGGAGGAGCCATGGTGACACTCATGATGGAGCTTTTTCAATCCAAGGAGACTATTATGACATGATGGCAGATGATTGAACTCACAGGTAAGGCCACATGGAGACGAGGAGGCATTGTGACATGAAGAAAGCAAGGATTCCATTGTGGCCTAACTGAACCACATGAAACTAAGGGGCCGGCGGCTGTGACACAGTGGAACTTTTTCAGACCCAGGAGACCATTGTGACATGATGGAAGATGATTGAACCAACAGGTAAGGCCCCATGGAATGAAGGAGCCCTGGTGACACTGTAGAGCTTTTTCAAGCCAAGGAGATTATGGTGACGTGATGGAAGATGATTGAACTCAGAGGTAAGGCCACATGGAGCCAAGGAGGCACTGTGACATGACGAAAGCAAGGATTCCATTGCGGCCTAAGAGAACATCATGGAACCATGGAGCCACTGTGACACAGTGGAGTTTTTTCCAACTCAGGAGATGATTGTGACATGATGGCAGATGATTGAACAAACAGGCAAGGCCACATGCAGTCAAGGAGTCGTTTTGATATGAAGAAAGCAAGGACTCCATTGTGACACGACAGAACCGCATGGAACCAAGAGGCCACTGTGACACATTGGAGCTTTTTCAGACCAAGGAGACCATTATGACATGATGGAAGTAGAATAAACCAACAGGTAAGGCCACATGGAGCCAAGGAGGCATTGTGACATGACGAAGGCAAGGATTCCACTGTGGCCTGACTGAACCACATGGAACCAAGGAGCCACTGTGACACAGGGGAGTTTTTTCAAACTCAGGAGACGATTGCGACATGATGGAAGATGATTGAACTCACAGGTAAGGCCACATGGAGACAAAGAGGCATTTTGACATGAAGAAAGCAAGGATTCCACTGTGGCCTAACAGAACCACATGGAACCAAGGAACCACTGGGACACAGAGGAGCTTTTTCAGTCCAAGGAGACCGTTGGGACATGATGGAAGATGATTGAACTCACAGGTAAGGCCACTTGAAGCCAAGCAGCCGTTCTTACACAAAGAAAGCAAGGATTCCATTGTGACACAACAGATCCGCATGGCGCATGGAACCAAGAGGCCACTGTGACACATTGGAGCTTTTTCAGACCAAGGAGACCATTGTGACATGATGGAAGATGATTAAACCAACAGGTAAGGCCACATGGAACGGAGGAGCCATGGTGACACTCATGATGGATCTTTTTCAATCCAAGGAGACTATGATGACATGATGGCAGATGATTGAACTCAGAGGTATGGCCACTTGCAGACAAGGAGGCATTGTGACATGAAGAAAGCAAGGATTCCATTGTGGCCTAACTGAACCACTTGAAACCAAGGGGCCGGCTGCTGTGACACAGTGGAACTTTTTCAGACCAAGGAGACCATTGTGACATGCTGGAAGATGATTGAACCAACAGGTAAGGCCCCATGGAATGAAGGAGCCCTGGTGACACTGTAGAGCTTTTTCAAGCCAAGGAGATTATGGTGACGTGATGGAAGATGATTGAACTCAGAGGTAAGGCCACATGGAGCCAAAGAGGCACTGTGACATGACGAAAGCAAGGATTCCATTGCGGCCTAAGAGAACATCATGGAACCATGGAGCCACTGTGACACAGTGGAGTTTTTTCAAACTCAGGAGATGATTGTGACATGATGGCAGATGATTGAACAAACAGGCAAGGCCACATGCAGTCAAGGAGTCGTTTTGATATGAAGAAAGCAAGGACTCCATTGTGACACGACAGAAGTGCATGGAACCAAGAGGCCACTGTGACACATTGGAGCTTTTTCAGTCCTAGGAGACCATTATGACATGATGGGAGAAGAATAAACCAACAGGTAAGGCCACATGGAGCCAAGGAGGCATTGTGACATGACGAAGGCAAGGATTCCACTCTGGCCTGACTGAACCACATGGAACCAAGGAGCCACTGTGACACAGGGGAGTTTTTTCAAACTCAGGAGACGATTGTGACATGATGGAAGATGATTGAACTCACAGGTAAGGCCACATTAAAATGAGGAGCCATGGTGACACTGTAGAGCTTTGCAATCCAAGGAGACTATTATGACATGATGGCAGATGATTGAACTCAGAGGTAAGGCCACATGGAGACAAGGAGGCATTGTGACATGAAGAAAGCAAGGATTCCAGTGGTGCCTAATAGAACCACATCGAACCAAGGAGCCACTGGGACACAGAGGAGCTTTTTAAGGCCAAGGAGACCATTGCGACACAATGGAAGTGATTGAACACACAGGTAAGGCCACTTGAAGCCAAGCAGCCGTTCTCACACAAAGAAAGCAAGGATTCCATTGTGACACGAGAGATCCGCATGGCGCATGGAACCAAGGGGCCAAAGTTACACAGTGGAGCTTTTTGAGACCAAGGAGTCATTGTGACATGATGGAAGATGCTGAAACCAACAGGCAAGGCCACATGGATCCAAGGGCCATTGTGACAAGAAGAAAACAAGGATTCCATTGTGACGTGACAGAACTGCATGGAACCAAGGGGCCACTGTGACACAATGGAGCTTTTGGAAACCAAGGAGACCATTGTGACGTGATGGTAGATGATTGAACCGACAGGTTAGGCCACATACATTCAAGGAGTCGATTTGATATGAAGAAAGCAAAGACTCGTTGTGACACAGCAGAACCACATGGCGCATGGAACCAAGTGGCCACTGTGACACATTGGAGCTTATTCAGACTAAGGAGTTATTGCGACATGATGGAAGATGATTGAACCAACAGGTAAGGCCACATGGAATCATGGCGCCATGGTGACTCTGTAGAGCTTTTTCAATCCAAGGAGACTATTATGACATGATGGCAGATGATTGAACTCACAGGTAAGGCCACATGGAGCCAAGGAGGCATTGTGACATGAAGAAAGCAAGGATTCCATTGTGGCCTAACTGAACCACATGGAACCAAGGAGCCACTGGGACACAGTGGAGGTTTTTCAGACCAAGGAGACCATTGGGACATGATGGAAGATGATTGAACCAACAGGTAAGGCCACATGCAGACAGGGAGTCGTTTTGACACGAAGAAAGCAAGGATTCCATTGTGACACAACAGAACCACATGGCACATGGAACTAAGAGGCCACTGTGACACAGTGGAGCTTTTTCAGACCAGGGAGACCATTGTGACATGATGGAAGAAGATTAAACCAACAGGTAAGGCCACATGGAACGGAGGAGCCATGGTGACACTCTGTAGAGCTTTTTCAATCCAAGGAGACTATTATGACATGATGGCAGATGATTGAACTCACAGGTAAGGCCACATGGAGACGAGGAGGCATTGTGACATGAAGAAAGCAAGGATTCCATTGTGGCCTAACTGAACCACATGAAACTAAGGGGCCGGCCGCTGTGACACAGTGGAACTTTTTCAGACCAAGGAGACCATTGTGACATGATGGAAGATGATTGAACCAACAGGTAAGGCCCCATGGAATGAAGGAGCCCTGGTGACACTGTAGAGCTTTTTCAAGCCAAGGAGATTATGGTGACGTGATGGAAGATGATTGAACTCAGAGGTAAGGCCACATGGAGCCAAGGAGGCACTGTGACATGACGAAAGCAAGGATTCCATTGCGGCCTAAGAGAACATCATGGAACCATGGAGCCACTGTGACACAGTGGAGTTTTTTCCAACTCAGGAGATGATTGTGACATGATGGCAGATGATTGAACAAACAGGCAAGGCCACATGCAGTCAAGGAGTCGTTTTGATATGAAGAAAGCAAGGACTCCATTGTGACACGACAGAAACGCATGGAACCAAGAGGCCACTGTGACACATTGGAGCTTTTTCAGTCCTAGGAGACCATTATGACATGATGGAAGAAGAATAAACCAACAGGTAAGGCCACATGGAGCCAAGGAGGCATTGTGACATGACGAAGGCAAGGATTCCACTGTGGCCTGACTGAACCACATGGAACCAAGGAGCCACTGTGACACAGGGGAGTTTTTTCAAACTCAGGAGACCATTGTGACCTGATGGAAGATGATTGAACTCACAGGTAAGGCCACATTAAAATGAGGAGCCATGGTGACACTGTAGAGCTTTGCAATCCAAGGAGACTATTATGACATGATGGCAGATGATTGAACTCAGAGTTAAGGCCACATGGAGACAAGGAGGCATTGTGACACAGAGAAAGCAAGGATTCCAGTGGTGCCTAATAGAACCACATCGAACCAAGGAGCCACTGGGACACAGAGGAGCTTTTTAAGGCCAAGGAGACCATTGCGACACAATGGAAGTGATTGAACACACAGGTAAGGCCACTTGAAGCCAAGCAGCCGTTCTCACACAAAGAAAGCAAGGATTCCATTGTGACACGAGAGATCCGCATGGCGCATGGAACCAAGGGGCCAAAGTTACACAGTGGAGCTTTTTGAGACCAAGGAGACCATTATGACATGATGGGAGAAGAATAAACCAACAGGTAAGGCCACATGGAGCCAAGGAGGCATTGTGACATGACGAAGGCAAGGATTCCACTGTGGCCTGACTGAACCACATGGAACCAAGGAGCCACTGTGACACAGGGGAGTTTTTCCAACTCAGGAGACGATTGTGACATGATGGAAGATGATTGAACTCACAGGTAAGGCCACATGGAGACAAAGAGGCATTTTGACATGAAGAAAGCAAGGATTCCACTGTGGCCTAACAGAACCACATGGAACCAAGGAGCCACTGGGACACAGAGGAGCTTTTTCTGTCCAAGGAGACCGTTGGGACATGATGGAAGATGATTGAAGAAACAGGAAAGGCCACATGCATTCAAGGAGTTGATTTGACACGAAGAAAGCAAGGATTCCATTGTGACACAACAGATCCGCATGGCGCATGGAACCAAGAGGCCACTGTGACACATTGGAGCTTTTTCAGACCAAGGAGACCATTGTGACATGATGGAAGACGATTAAACCAACAGGTAAGGCCACATGGAAAGGAGGAGCCATGGTGACACTCATGATGGAGCTTTTTCAATCCAAGGAGACTATGATGACATGATGGCAGATGATTGAACTCAGAGGTATGGCCAGATGCAGACAAGGAGGCATTGTGACATGAAGAAAGAGAGGATTCCATTGTGGCCTAACTGAACCACTTGAAACCAAGGGGCCGGCTGCTGTGACAGAGTGGAACTTTTTCAGACCCAGGAGACCATTGTGACATGATGGAAGATGATTGAACCAACAGGTAAGGCCCCATGGAATGAAGGAGCCTTGGTGACACTGTAGAGCTTTTTCAAGCCAAGGAGATTATGGTGACGTGATGGAAGATGATTGAACTCAGAGGTAAGGCCACATGGAGCCAAGGAGGCACTGTGACATGACGAAAGCAAGGATTCCATTGCGGCCTAAGAGAACATCATGGAACCATGGAGCCACTGTGACACAGTGGAGTTTTTTCCAACTCAGGAGATGATTGTGACATGATGGCAGATGATTGAACAAACAGGCAAGGCCACATGCAGTCAAGGAGTCGTTTTGATATGAAGAAAGCAAGGACTCCATTGTGACACGACAGAAGTGCATGGAACCAAGAGGCCACTGTGACACATTGGAGCTTTTTCAGTCCTAGGAGACCATTATGACATGATGGGAGAAGAATAAACCAACAGGTAAGGCCACATGGAGCCAGGGAGGCATTGTGACATGACGAAGGCAAGGATTCCACTGTGGCCTGACTGAACCACATGGAACCAAGGAGCCACTGTGACACAGGGGAGTTTTTTCAAACTCAGGAGACGATTGTGACATGATGGAAGATGATTGAACTCACAGGTAAGGCCACATTAAAATGAGGAGCCATGGTGACACTGTAGAGCTTTGCAATCCAAGGAGACTATTATGACATGATGGCAGATGATTGAACTCAGAGGTAAGGCCACTTGAAGCCAAGCAGCCGTTCTCACACAAAGAAAGCAAGGATTCCATTGTGACACGAGAGTTCCGCATGGCGCATGGAACCAAGGGGCCACAGTTACACAGTGGAGCTTTTTGAGACCAAGGAGTCATTGTGACATGATGGAAGATGCTGAAACCAACAGGCAAGGCCACATGGAGCCAAGGGCCATTGTGACAAGAAGAAAACAAGGATTCCATTGTGACGTGACAGAACTGCATGGAACCAAGAGGCCACTGTGACACAATGGAGCTTTTGGAAACCAAGGAGACCATTGTGACGTGATGGAAGATGATTGAACCTACAGGTTAGGCCACATACATTCAAGGAGTCGATTTGATATGAAGAAAGCAAAGACTCGTTGTGACACAGCAGAACCACATGGCGCGTGGAACCAAGTGGCCACTGTGACACATTGGAGCTTATTCAGACTAAGGAGTTATTGCGACATGATGGAAGATGATTGAACCAACAGGTAAGGCCACATGAAATCATGGCGCCATGGTGACTCTGTAGAGCTTTTTCAATCCAAGGAGACTATTATGACATGATGGCAGATGATTGAACTCACAGGTAAGGCCACATGGAGCCAAGGAGGCATTGTGACATGAAGAAAGCAAGGATTCCATTGTGGCCTAACTGAACCACATGGAACCAAGGAGCCACTGGGACACAGTGGAGGTTTTTCAGACCAAGGAGACCATTGGGACATGATGGAAGATGATTGAACTCACAGGTAAGGCCACATGCAGACAGGGAGTCGTTTTGACACGAAGAAAGCAAGGATTCCATTGTGACACAACAGAACCACATGGCACATGGAACTAAGAGGCCACTGTGACACATTGGAGCTTTTTCAGACCAGGGAGACCATTGTGACATGATGGAAGAAGATTAAACCAACAGGTAAGGCCACATGGAACGGAGGAGCCATGGTGACACTCTGTAGAGCTTTTTCAATCCAAGGAGACTATTATGACATGATGGCAGATGATTGAACTCACAGGTAAGGCCACATGGAGACGAGGAGGCATTGTGACATGAAGAAAGCAAGGATTCCATTGTGGCCTAACTGAACCACATGAAACTAAGGGGCCGGCCGCTGTGACACAGTGGAACTTTTTCAGACCAAGGAGACCATTGTGACATGATGGAAGATGATTGAACCAACAGGTAAGGCCCCATGGAATGAAGGAGCCCTGGTGACACTGTAGAGCTTTTTCAAGCCAAGGAGATTATGGTGACGTGATGGAAGATGATTGAACTCAGAGGTAAGGCCACATGGAGCCAAGGAGGCACTGTGACATGACGAAAGCAAGGATTCCATTGCGGCCTAAGAGAACATCATGGAACCATGGAGCCACTGTGACACAGTGGAGTTTTTTCCAACTCAGGAGATGATTGTGACATGATGGCAGATGATTGAACAAACAGGCAAGGCCACATGCAGTCAAGGAGTCGTTTTGATATGAAGAAAGCAAGGACTCCATTGTGACACGACAGAAACGCATGGAACCAAGAGGCCACTGTGACACATTGGAGCTTTTTCAGTCCTAGGAGACCATTATGACATGATGGAAGAAGAATAAACCAACAGGTAAGGCCACATGGAGCCAAGGAGGCATTGTGACATGACGAAGGCAAGGATTCCACTGTGGCCTGACTGAACCACATGGAACCAAGGAGCCACTCTGACACAGGGGAGTTTTTTCAAACTCAGGAGACCATTGTGACCTGATGGAAGATGATTGAACTCACAGGTAAGGCCACATTAAAATGAGGAGCCATGGTGACACTGTAGAGCTTTGCAATCCAAGGAGACTATTATGACATGATGGCAGATGATTGAACTCAGAGTTAAGGCCACATGGAGACAAGGAGGCATTGTGACACAGAGAAAGCAAGGATTCCAGTGGTGCCTAATAGAACCACATCGAACCACGGAGCCACTGGGACACAGAGGAGCTTTTTAAGGCCAAGGAGACCATTGCGACACAATGGAAGTGATTGAACACACAGGTAAGGCCACTTGAAGCCAAGCAGCCGTTCTCACACAAAGAAAGCAAGGATTCCATTGTGACACGACAGATCCGCATGGCGCATGGAACCAAGGGGCCAAAGTTACACAGTGGAGCTTTTTGAGACCAAGGAGACCATTATGACATGATGGGAGAAGAATAAACCAACAGGTAAGGCCACATGGAGCCAAGGAGGCATTGTGACATGACGAAGGCAAGGATTCCACTGTGGCCTGACTGAACCACATGGAACCAAGTGGCCACGGTGACACAGGGGAGTTTTTTCAAACTCAGGAGACGATTGTGACATGATGGAAGATGATTGAACTCACAGGTAAGGCCACATGGAGACAAAGAGGCATTTTGACATGAAGAAAGCAAGGATTCCACTGTGGCCTAACAGAACCACATGGAACCAAGGAGCCACTGGGACACAGAGGAGCTTTTTCTGTCCAAGGAGACCGTTGGGACATGATGGAAGATGATTGAAGAAACAGGCAAGGCCACATGCATTCAAGGAGTTGATTTGACACGAAGAAAGCAAGGATTCCATTGTGACACAACAGATCCGCATGGCGCATGGAACCAAGAGGCCACTGTGACACATTGGAGCTTTTTCAGACCAAGGAGACCATTGTGACATGATGGAAGACGATTAAACCAACAGGTAAGGCCACATGGAAAGGAGGAGCCATGGTGACACTCATGATGGAGCTTTTTCAATCCAAGGAGACTATGATGACATGATGGCAGATGATTGAACTCAGAGGTATGGCCAGATGCAGACAAGGAGGCATTGTGACATGAAGAAAGAGAGGATTCCATTGTGGCCTAACTGAACCACTTGAAACCAAGGGGCCGGCTGCTGTGACAGAGTGGAACTTTTTCAGACCAAGGAGACCATTGTGACATGATGGAAGATGATTGAACCAACAGGTAAGGCCCCATGGAATGAAGGAGCCTTGGTGACACTGTAGAGCTTTTTCAAGCCAAGGAGATTATGGTGACGTGATGGAAGATGATTGAACTCAGAGGTAAGGCCACATGGAGCCAAGGAGGCACTGTGACATGACGAAAGCAAGGATTCCATTGCGGCCTAAGAGAACATCATGGAACCATGGAGCCACTGTGACACAGTGGAGTTTTTTCAAACTCAGGAGATGATTGTGACATGATGGCAGATGATTGAACAAACAGGCAAGGCCACATGCAGTCAAGGAGTCGTTTTGATATGAAGAAAGCAAGGACTCCATTGTGACACGACAGAAACGCATGGAACCAAGAGGCCACTGTGACACATTGGAGCTTTTTCAGTCCTAGGAGACCATTATGACATGATGGAAGAAGAATAAACCAACAGGTAAGGCCACATGGAGCCAAGGAGGCATTGTGACATGACGAAGGCAAGGATTCCACTGTGGCCTGACTGAACCACATGAAACCAAGGAGCCACTCTGACACAGGGGAGTTTTTTCAAACTCAGGAGACGATTGTGACATGATGGAAGATGATTGAACTCACAGGTAAGGCCACATTAAAATGAGGAGCCATGGTGACACTGTAGAGCTTTGCAATCCAAGGAGACTATTATGACATGATGGCAGATGATTGAACTCAGAGGTAAGGCCACATGGAGACAAGGAGGCATTGTGACATGAAGAAAGCAAGGATTCCAGTGGTGCCTAATAGAACCACATCGAACCAAGGAGCCACTGGGACACAGAGGAGCTTTTTAAGGCCAAGGAGACCATTGCGACACAATGGAAGTGATTGAACACACAGGTAAGGCCACTTGAAGCCAAGCAGCCGTTCTCACACAAAGAAAGCAAGGATTCCATTGTGACACGAGAGATCCGCATGGCGCATGGAACCAAGGGGCCACAGTTACACAGTGGAGCTTTTTGAGACCAAGGAGTCATTGTGACATGATGGAAGATGCTGAAACCAACAGGCAAGGCCACATGGAGCCAAGGGCCATTGTGACATGAAGAAAACAAGGATTCCATTGTGACGTGACAGAACTGCATGGAACCAAGGGGCCACTGTGACATATTGGAGCTTTTTCAGACCAAGGAGACCATTGTGACGTGATGGAAGATGATTGAACCTACAGGTTAGTCCACATACATTCAAGGAGTCGATTTGATATGAAGAAAGCAAGGACTCGTTGTGACACAACAGACCCACATGGCGCATGGAACCAAGTGGCCACTGTGACACATTGGAGCTTATTCAGACTAAGGAGTTATTGCGACATGATGGAAGATGATTGAACCAACAGGTAAGGCCACATGGAATCATGGCGCCATGGTGACACTGTAGAGCTTTTTCAATCCAAGGAGACTATTATGACATGATGGCAGATGATTGAACTCACAGGTAAGGCCACATGGAGCCAAGGAGGCATTGTGACATGAAGAAAGCAAGGATTCCACTGTGGCCTAACTGAACCACATGGAACCAAGGAGCCACTGGGACACAGTGGAGGTTTTTCAGACCTAGGAGACCGTTGGGACATGATGGAAGATGATTGAACCAACAGGTAAGGCCACATGCAGACAGGGAGTCGTTTTGACACGAAGAAAGCAAGGATTCCATTGTGACACAACAGAACCACATGGCACATGGAACCAAGAGGCCACTGTGACACATTGGAGCTTTTTCAGACCAAGGAGACCATTGTGACATGATGGAAGAAGATTAAACCAACAGGTAAGGCCACATGGAACGGAGGAGCCATGGTGACACTCTGTAGAGCTTTTTCAATCCAAGGAGACTATTATGACATGATGGCAGATGATTGAACTCACAGGTAAGGCCACATGGAGACGAGGAGGCATTGTGACATGAAGAAAGAGAGGATTCCATTGTGGCCTAACTGAACCACATGAAACTAAGGGGCCGGCCGCTGTGACACAGTGGAACTTTTTCAGACCCAGGAGACCATTGTGACATGATGGAAGATGATTGAACCAACAGGTAAGACCCCATGGAATGAAGGAGCCTTGGTGACACTGTAGAGCTTTTTCAAGCCAAGGAGATTATGGTGACGTGATGGAAGATGATTGAACTCAGAGGTAAGGCCACATGGAGCCAAGGAGGCACTGTGACATGACGAAAGCAAGGATTCCATTGCGGCCTAAGAGAACATCATGGAACCATGGAGCCATTGTGACACAGTGGAGTTTTTTCAAACTCAGGAGATGATTGTGACATGATGGCAGATGATTGAACAAACAGGCACGGCCACATGCAGTCAAGGAGTCGTTTTGATATGAAGAAAGCAAGGACTCCATTGTGACACGACAGAACCGCATGGCGCATGGAACCAAGAGGCCACTGTGACACATTGGAGCTTTTTCAGTCCTAGGAGACCATTATGACATGATGGGAGAAGAATAAAGCAACAGGTAAGGCCACATGGAGCCAAGGAGGCATTGTGACATGACGAAGGCAAGGATTCCACTGTGGCCTGACTGAACCACATGGAACCAAGGAGCCACTGTGACACAGGGGAGTTTTTTCAAACTCAGGAGACGATTGTGACATGATGGAAGATGATTGAACTCACAGGTAAGGCCACATTAAAATGAGGAGCCATGGTGACACTGTAGAGCTTTGCAATCCAAGGAGACTATTATGACATGATGGCAGATGATTGAACTCAGACGTAAGGCCACATGGAGACAAGGAGGCATTGTGACATGAAGAAAGCAAGGATTCCACTGTGGCCTAACAGAACCACATGGAACCAAGGAGCCACTGGGACACAGAGGAGCTTTTTCAGTCCAAGGCGACCGTTGGGACATGATGGAAGATGATTGAACTCACAGGTAAGGCCACATTCATTCAAGGAGTCAATTTGACACGAAGAAAGCAAGGATTCCATTGTGAAACAACAGATCCACATGGCGCATGGAACCAAGAGGCCACTGTGTCACATTGGAGCTTTTTCAGACCAAGGAGACCATTGTGACATGATGGAAGAAGATTAAACCAACAGGTAAGGCCACATGGAACGGAGGAGCCATGGTGACACTCTGTAGAGCTTTTTCAATCCAAGGAGACTATTATGACATGATGGCAGATGATTGAACTCACAGGTAAGGCCACATGGAGACGAGGAGGCATTGTGACATGAAGAAAGCAAGGATTCCATTGTGGCCTAACTGAACCACATGAAACTAAGGGGCCGGCCGCTGTGACACAGTGGAACTTTGTCAGACACAGGCGACCATTGTGACATGATGGAAGATGATTGAACCAACAGGTAAGGCCCCATGGAATGAAGGAGCCCTGGTGACACTGTAGAGCTTTTTCAAGCCAAGGAGATTATGGTGACGTGATGGAAGATGATTGAACTCAGAGGTAAGGCCACATGGAGCCAAGGAGGCACTGTGACATGACGAAAGCAAGGATTCCATTGCAGCCTAAGAGAACATCATGGAACCATGGAGCCACTGTGACACAGTGGAGTTTTTTCAAACTCAGGAGATGATTGTGACATGATGGCAGATGATTGAACAAACAGGCAAGGCCACATGCAGTCAAGGAGTCGTTTTGATATGAAGAAAGCAAGGACTCCATTGTGACACGACAGAACCGCATGGCGCATGGAACCAAGAGGCCACTGTGACACATTGGAGCTTTTTCAGTCCTAGGAGACCATTATGACATGATGGGAGAAGAATAAAGCAACAGGTAAGGCCACATGGAGCCAAGGAGGCATTGTGACATGACGAAGGCAAGGATTCCACTGTGGCCTGACTGAACCACATGGAACCAAGGAGCCACTGTGACACAGGGGAGTTTTTTCAAACTCAGGAGATGATTGTGACATGATGGAAGATGATTGAACTCACAGGTAAGGCCACATTAAAATGAGGAGCCATGGTGACACTGTAGAGCTTTGCAATCCAAGGAGACTATTATGACATGATGGCAGATGATTGAACTCAGACGTAAGGCCACATGGAGACAAGGAGGCACTGTGACATGACGAAAGTAAGGATTCCATTGCAGCCTAAGAGAACATCATGGAACCATGGAGCCACTGTGACACAGTGGAGTTTTTTCAAACTCAGGAGATGATTGTGACATGATGGCAGATGATTGAACAAACAGGCAAGGCCACATGCAGTCAAGGAGTCGTTTTGATATGAAGAAAGCAAGGACTCCATTGTGACACGACAGAACCGCATGGCGCATGGAACCAAGAGGCCACTGTGACACATTGGAGCTTTTTCAGTCCTAGGAGACCATTATGACATGATGGAAGAAGAATAAACCAACAGGTAAGGCCACATGGAGCCAAGGAGGCATTGTGACATGACGAAGGCAAGGATTCCACTGTGGCCTGACTGAACCACATGGAACCAAGGAGCCACTGTGACACAGGGGAGTTTTTTCAAACTCAGGAGACGATTGTGACATGATGGAAGATGATTGAACTCACAGGTAAGGCCACATTAAAATGAGGAGCCATGGTGACACTGTAGAGCTTTGCAATCCAAGGAGACTATTATGACATGATGGCAGATGATTGAACTCAGACGTAAGGCCACATGGAGACAAGGAGGCATTGTGACATGAAGAAAGCAAGGATTCCACTGTGGCCTAACAGAACCACGTGGAACCAAGGAGCCACTGGGACACAGAGGAGCTTTTTCAGTCCAAGGAGACCGTTGGGACATGATGGAAGATGATTGAACTTACAGGTAAGGCCACATGGAGCCAAGTATTCTTTTTGACAGGAAAAAAGCAAGGACTCCTTTGTGACATGACAGAACCGCATGGCGCGTGGAACCAAGGGGCCACTGTTACACAGTGGAGCTTTTTCAGACCAAGGAGTTATAGTGATATGATGGAAGATGATTGAACCAACAGGTAAGGCCCCATGGAATGAAGGAGCCCTGGTGACACTCTAGAGCTTTTTCAAGCCAAGGAGATTATGGTGACGTGATGGAAGATGATTGAACTCAGAGGGAAGGCCACATGGAGCCAAGGAGGCACTTTGACATGACGAAAGCAAGGATTCCAGTGTGGCCTAAGTGAACCTGATGGAACCAAGGAGCCACTGTGACACAGTGGGGTTTTTTCAAACTCAGGAGACGATTGTGACATGATGGACGAAGCTGAAACCAACAGGCAAGGCCACATGGAGCCAAGGGCCATTGTGACATGAAGAAAGCAAGGATTCCATTGTGACATGACAGAACTGCATGGAACCAAGGGGCCACTGTGACACAATGGAGCTTTTGGAAACCAAGGAGACCATTGTGACATGGTGGAAGATGATTGAACCAACAGGTAAGGCCACATGGAATCATGGCGCCATGGTGACACTGTAGAGCTTTTTCAATCCAAGGAGATTATTGTGTCATGATGGAAGATGATTGAACTCAGAGGTAAGGCCACATGGAGACAAGGAGGCATTGTGACATGAAGAAAGCAAGGATTCCATTGTGGTCTAACAGAACCACATGGAACCAAGGAGCCACTGTGACACAGTGGAGCTATTTCAGACCAAGGAGTCAATTGGGACATGATGGAAGATGATTGAACTCACAGGTATGGCCACATGCAGCCAAGGAGTCGTTTTGACACGAGGAATGCAAGGACTCCTATGTGACACGACAGATCTGCATGGCGCATGGAACCAAGGGGCCACAGTTACACAGTGGAGCTTTTTGAGACCCAGGAGTCATTGTGACATGATGGAAGATGCTGAAACCAACAGGCAAGGCCACAAGGAGCCAGGGGCCATTGTGACATGAAGAAAGCACGGTTAACATTGCGACATGACAGAACTGCATGGAACCAAGGGGCCACTGTGACACAATGGAGCTTTTGGAAACCAAGGAGACCATTGTGACATGGTGGAAGATGATTGAACCAACAGGTAAGGCCACATGGAATCATGGCGCCATGGTGACACTCTGTAGCATTCTCAAACCAAGGAGATTATTATGACATGATGGAAGATCATTGAACTCAGAGGTAAGGCCACATGGAGACAAGGAGGCATTGTGACATGACGAAGGCAAGGATTCCACTGTGGCCTGACTGAACCACATGGAACCAAGGAGCCACTGTGACACAGGGGAGTTTTTTCAAACTCAGGAGACGATTGTGACATGATGGAAGATGATTGAACTCACAGGTAAGGCCACATTAAAATGAGGAGCCATGGTGACACTGTAGAGCTTTGCAATCCAAGGAGACTATTATGACATGATGGCAGATGATTGCACTCAGAGGTAAGGTCACATGGAGACAAGGAGGCATTGTGACATGAAGAAAGCAAGGATTCCAGAGGTGCCTAACTGAACCACATGGAACCAAGGAGTCACTGTGACACAGTGGAGCTTTTTAAGGCCAAGGAGACCATTGTGACACAATGGAAGTGATTGAACACACAGGTAAGGCCACATGAAGCCAAGCAGCCGTTCTCACACAAAGAAAGCAAGGATTCCATTGTGACACGACAGATCCGCATGGCGCATGGAACCAAGGGGCCACAGTTACACAGTGGAGCTTTTAGAGACCAAGGAGTCATTGTGACATGATGGAAGATGCTGATACCAACAGGCAAGGCCACATGGAGCCAAGGGCCATTGTGACATGAAGAAAGCAAGGAGTCCATTGTGACGTGACAGAACTGCATGGAACCAAGGGGCCACTGTGACACAATGGAGCTTTTGGAAACCAAGGAGACCATTGTGACATGGTGGAAGATGATTGAACCAACAGGTAAGGCCACAAGGAATCATGGCGCCATGGTGACACTCTGTAGCTTTTTCAAACTCAGGAGATTTTTGTGTCATGATGAAAGATGATTGAACTCAGAGGTAAGGCCACATGGAGACGAGGAGGCATTGTGACATGAAGAAACCAAGGATTCCATTGTGGCCTAACTGAACCACATGGAACCAAGGAGCCACTGTGACACAGTGGAGCTTTTTCAGACCAAGGAGACCATTGTGACGTGATGGAAGATGATTGAACCTACAGGTTAGGCCTCATACATTCAAGGAGTCGATTTGATATGAAGAAAGCAAGGACTCATTGTGACACAACAGAACCACATGGCGCATGGAACCAAGTGGCCACTGTGACACATTGGAGCTTATTCAGACTAAGGAGTTATTGTGACATGATGGAAGATGATTGAACCAACAGGTAAGGCCACATGGAATCATGGCGCCATGGTGACACTGTAGAGCTTTTTCAATCCAAGGAGACTATTATGACATGATGTCAGATGATTGAACTCAGAGGTAAGGCCACATGGAGCCAAGGAGGCATTGTGACATGAAGAAAGCAAGGATTCCACTGTGGTCTAACAGAACCACATGGAACCAAGGAGCCACTGGGACACAGTCGACGTTTTTCAGTCCAAGGAGACCATTGTGACATGATGGAAGATGATTGAACTCTAAGGTATGGCCACATGCAGACTGGGAGTCGTTTTGACACGAAGAAAGCAAGGATTCCATTGTGACACAACAGAACCACATGGCACATGGAACCAAGAGGCCACTGTGACACATTGGAGCTTTTTCAGACCAAGGAGACCATTGTGACATGATGGAAGAAGATTAAACCAACAGGTAAGGCCACATGGAACGGAGGAGCCATGGTGACACTCTGTAGAGCTTTTTCAATCCAAGGAGACTATTATGACATGATGGCAGATGATTGAACTCACAGGTAAGGCCACATGGAGACGAGGAGGCATTGTGACATGAAGAAAGCAAGGATTCCATTGTGGCCTAACTGAACCACATGAAACTAAGGGGCCGGCCGCTGTGACACAGTGGAACTTTTTCAGACCCAGGAGACCATTGTGACATGATGGAAGATGATTGAACCAACAGGTAAGGCCCCATGGAATGAAGGAGCCTTGGTGACACTGTAGAGCTTTTTCAAGCCAAGGAGATTATGGTGACGTGATGGAAGATGATTGAACTCACAGGTAAGGCCACATGGAGACGAGGAGGCATTGTGACATGAAGAAAGAGAGGATTCCATTGTGGCCTAAGAGAACATCATTGAACCATGGAGCCACTGTGACACAGTGGAGTTTTTTCAAACTCAGGAGATGATTGTGACATGATGGCAGATGATTGAACAAACAGGCAAGGCCACATGCAGTCAAGGAGTCGTTTTGATATGAAGAAAGCAAGGACTCCATTGTGACACGACAGAACCGCATGGCGCATGGAACCAAGAGGCCACTGTGACACATTGGAGCTTTTTCAGTCCTAGGAGACCATTATGACATGATGGGAGAAGAATAAACCAACAGGTAAGGCCACATGGAGCCAAGGAGGCATTGTGACATGACGAAGGCAAGGATTCCACTGTGGCCTGACTGAACCACATGGAACCAAGGAGCCACTGTGACACAGGGGAGTTTTTTCAAACTCAGGAGACGATTGTGACATGATGGAAGATGAATGAACTCACAGGTAAGGCCACATTAAAATGAGGAGCCATGGTGACACTGTAGAGCTTTGCAATCCAAGGAGACTATTATGACATGATGGCAGATGATTGAACTCACAGGTAAGGCCACATGGAGACAAGGAGGCATTGTGACATGAATAAAGCAAGGATTCCACTGTGGCCTAACTGAACCACATGGAACCAAGGAGCCACTGGGACACAGAGGAGCTTTTTCAGTCCAAGGAGACCGTTGGGACATGATGGAAGATGATTGAACACACAGGGAAGGCCACTTGAAGCCAAGCAGCCGTTCTCACACAAAGAAAGCAAGGATTCCATTGTGACACGACAGATCCGCATGGCGCATGGAACCAAGGGGCCACAGTTACACAGTGGAGCTTTTTGAGACCAAGGAGTCATTGTGACATGATGGAAGATGCTGAAACCAACAGGCAAGGCCACATGGAGCCAGGGGCCATTGTGACATGAAGAAAGCAAGGATTCCATTGTGACATGACAGAACTGCATGGAACCAAGGGGACACTGTGACACAATGGAGCTTTTGGAAACCAAGGAGACCATTGTGACATGGTGGAAGATGATTGAACCAACAGGTAAGGCCACATGGAACGGAGGAGCCATGGTGACACTCTGTAGAGCTTTTTCAATCCAAGGAGACTATTATGACATGATGGCAGATGATTGAACTCACAGGTAAGGCCACATGGAGACGAGGAGGCATTGTGACATGAAGAAAGCAAGGATTCCATTGTGGCCTAACTGAACCACATGAAACTAAGAGGCCGGCCGCTGTGACACAGTGGAACTTTTTCAGACCCAGGAGACCATTGTGACATGATGGAAGATGATTGAACCAACAGGTAAGGCCCCATGGAATGAAGCAGCCTTGGTGACACTGTAGAGCTTTTTCAAGCCAAGGAGATTATGGTGACGTGATGGAAGATGATTGAACTCAGAGGTAAGGCCACATGGAGCCAAGGAGGCACTGTGACATGACGAAAGCAAGGATTCCATTGTGGCCTAAGAGAACATCATGGAACCATGGAGCCACTGTGACACAGTGGAGTTTTTTCAAACGCAGGAGATGATTGTGACATGATGGCAGATGATTGAACAAACAGGTAAGGCCACATGCAGTCAAGGAGTTGTTTTGATATGAAGAAAGCAAGGACTCCATTGTGACACGACAGAACCGCATGGCGCATGGAACCAAGAGGCCACTGTGACACATTGGAGCTTTTTCAGACCAAGGAGACCATTATGACATGATGGAAGAAGAATAAACCAACAGGTAAGGCCACATGGAGCCAAGGAGGCATTGTGACATGACGAAGGCAAGGATTCCACTGTGGCCTGACTGAACCACATGGAACCAAGGAGCCACTGTGACACAGGGGAGTTTTTTCAAACTCAGGAGACCATTGTGACATGATGGAAGATGATTGAACTCACAGGTAGGGCCACATTAAAATGAGGAGCCATGGTGACACTGTAGAGCTTTGCAATCCAAGGAGACTATTATGACATGATGGCAGATGATTGAACTCAGAGGTAAGGCCACATGGAGACAAGGAGGCATTGTGACATGAAGAAAGCAAGGATTCCACTGTGGCCTAACAGAACCACATGGAACCAAGGAGCCACTGGGACACAGAGGAGCTTTTTCAGTCCAAGGAGACCGTTGGGACATGATGGAAGATGATTGAACACACAGGGAAGGCAACATGGAGCCAAGTATTATTTTTGACACGAAAAAAGCAAGGACTCCTTTGTGACATGACAGAACCGCATGGCGCCTGGAACCAAGGGGCCACTGTTACACAGTGGAGCTTTTTCAGACCAAGGAGTTATTGTGATATGATGGAAGATGATTGAACCAACAGGTAAGGCCCCATGGAATGAAGGAGCCTTGGTGACACTCTAGAGCTTTTTCAAGCCAAGGAGATTATGGTGACGTGATGGAAGATGATTGAACTCAGAGGGAAGGCCACATGGAGCCAAGGAGGCACTTTGACATGACGAAAGCAAGGATTCCATTGTGGCCTAAGTGAACCTGATGGAACCAAGGAGCCACTGTGACACAGTGGGGTTTTTTCAAACTCAGGAGACGATTGTGACATGATGGAAGAAGCTGAAACCAACAGGCAAGGCCACATGGAGCCAAGGGCCATTGTGACATGAAGAAAGCAAGGATTCCATTGTGACATGACAGAACTGCATGGAACCAAGGGGCCACTGTGACACAATGGAGCTTTTGGAAACCAAGGAGACCATTGTGACATGGTGGAAGATGATTGAACCAACAGGTAAGGCCACAAGGAATCATGGCGCCATGGTGACACTCTGTAGCTTTCTCAAACTCAGGAGATTATTGTGTCATGATGGAAGATGATTGAACTCAGAGGTAAGGCCACATGGAGCCAAGGAGGCATTGTGACATGAAGAAAGCAAGGATTCCACTGTGGCCCAACTGAACCACATGGAACCAAGGAGCCACTGTGACACATTGGAGCTTTTTCAGACTAAGGAGACCAATGTGACGTGATGGAAGATGATTGAACTCACAGGTAAGGCCACATTCATTCAAGGAGTCGATTTGACACGAAGAATGCAAGGACTCCTATGTGACACGACAGATCCGCATGGCGCATGGAACCAAGGGGCCACAGTTACACAGTGGAGCTTTTTGAGACCAAGGAATCATTGTGACATGATGGAAGATGCTGAAACCAACAGGCAAGGCCACATGGAGCCAAGAGCCATTGTGACATGAAGAAAGCACATTTAACATTGGGACATGACAGAACTGCATGGAACCAAGGGGCCACTGTGACACAATGGAGCTTTTGGAAACCAAGGAGACCATTGTGACATGGTGGAAGATGATTGAACCAACAGGTAAGGCCACATGGAATCATGGCGCCATGGTGACACTCTGTAGCTTTCTCAAACCAAGGAGATTTTTGTGACATGATGGAAGATGATTGAACTCAGAGGTAAGGCCACATGGAGACAAGGAGGCACTTTGACATGACGAAGGCAAGGATTCCACTGTGGCCTGACTGAACCACATGGAACCAAGGAGCCACTGTGACACAGGGGAGTTTTTTCAAACTCAGGAGACCATTGTGACATGATGGAAGATGATGGAACTCACAGGTAGGGCCACATTAAAATGAGGAGCCATGGTGACACTGTAGAGCTTTGCAATCCAAGGAGACTATTATGACATGATGGCAGATGATTGCACTCAGAGGTAAGGCCACTTGGAGACAAGGAGGCATTGTGACATGAAGAAAGCAAGGATTCCAGAGGTGCCTAATAGAACCACATCGAACCAAGGAGTCACTGTGACACAGTGGAGCTTTTTAAGGCCAAGGAGACCATTGCGACACAATGGAAGTGATTGAACACACAGGTAAGGCCACTTGAAGCCAAGCAGCCGTTCTCACACAAAGAAAGCAAGGATTCCATTGTGACACGACAGATCCGCATGGCGCATGGAACCAAGGGGCCACAGTTACACAGTAGGGCTTTTTGAGACCAAGGAGTCATTGTGAAATGATGGAAGAAGATTAAACCAACAGGTAAGGCCACATGGAACGGAGGAGCCATGGTGACACTCTGTAGAGCTTTTTCAATCCAAGGAGACTATTATGACATGATGGCAGATGATTGAACTCACAGGTAAGGCCACATGGAGACGAGGAGGCATTGTGACATGAAGAAAGCAAGGATTCCATTGTGGCCTAACTGAACCACATGAAACTAAGGGGCCGGCCGCTGTGACACAGTGGAACTTTTTCAGACCCAGGAGACCATTGTGACATGATGGAAGATGATTGAACCAACAGGTAAGGCCCCATGGAATGAAGGAGCCTTGGTGACACTGTAGAGCTTTTTCAAGCCAAGGAGATTATGGTGACGTGATGGAAGATGATTGAACTCAGAGGTAAGGCCACATGGAGCCAAGGAGGCACTGTGACATGACGAAAGCAAGGATTCCATTGTGGTCTAAGAGAACATCATGGAACCATGGAGCCACTGTGACACAGTGGAGTTTTTTCAAACTCAGGAGATGATTGTGACATGATGGCAGATGATTGAACAAACAGGCAAGGCCACATGCAGTCAAGGAGTTGTTTTGATATGAAGAAAGCAAGGACTCCATTGTGACACGACAGAACCGCATGGCGCATGGAACCAAGAGGCCACTGTGACACATTGGAGCTTTTTCAGACCAAGGAGACCATTGTGACGTGATGGAAGATGATTGAACCTACAGGTTAGGCCACATGCATTCAAGGAGTCGATTTGATATGAAGAAAGCAAGGACTCCTTGTGACAGAACCGAACCACATGGCGCATGGAACCAAGTGGCCACTGTGACACATTGGAGCTTATTCAGACTAAGGAGTTATTGTGACATGATGGAAGATGATTGAACCAACAGGTAAGGCCACATGGAACGGAGGAGCCATGGTGACACTGTAGAGCTTTTTCAATCCAAGGAGACTATTATGACATGATGGCAGATGATTGAACTCACAGGTAAGGCCACATGGAGACGAGGAGGCATTGTGACATGAAGAAAGCAAGGATTCCATTGTGGCCTAACTGAACCACATGAAACTAAGGGGCCGGCCGCTGTGACACAGTGGAACTTTTTCAGACCCAGGAGACCATTGTGACATGATGGAAGATGATTGAACCAACAGGTAAGGCCCCATGGAATGAAGCAGCCTTGGTGACACTGAAGAGCTTTTTCAAGCCAAGGAGATTATGGTGACGTGATGGAAGATGATTGAACTCAGAGGTAAGGCCACATGGAGCCAAGGAGGCACTGTGACATGACGAAAGCAAGGATTCCATTGCGGCCTAAGAGAACATCATGGAACCATGGAGCCACTGTGACACAGTGGAGTTTTTTCCAACTCAGGAGATGATTGTGACATGGTGGCAGATGATTGAACAAACAGGCAAGGCCACATGCAGTCAAGGAGTCATTTTGATATGAAGAAAGCAAGGACTCCATTGTGACACGACAGAACCGCATGGGACCAAGAGGCCACTGTGACACATTGGAGCTTTTTCAGTCCTAGGAGACCATTATGACATGATGGGAGAAGAATAAACCAACAGGTAAGGCCACATGGAGCCAAGGAGGCATTGTGACATGACGAAGGCAAGGATTCCACTGTGGCCTGACTGAACCACATGGAACCAAGGAGCCACTGTGACACAGGGGAGTTTTTCCAACTCAGGAGACGATTGTGACATGATGGAAGATGATTGAACTCACAGGTAAGGCCACATTAAAATGAAGAGCCATGGTGACACTGTAGAGCTTTGCAATCCAAGGAGACTATTAAGACATGATGGCAGATGATTGAACTCAGAGGTAAGGCCACATGGAGACAAAGAGGCATTGTGACATGAAGAAAGCAAGGATTCCACTGTGGCCTAACAGAACCACATGGTACCAAGGAGCCACTGGGACACAGAGGAGCTTTTTCAGTCCAAGGAGACCGTTTGGACATGATGGAAGATGATTGAACTCACAGGTAAGGCCACATGCATTCAAGGAGTCGATTTGACACGAAGAAAGCAAGGATTCCATTGTGAAACAACAGATCCGCATGGCGCATGGAACCAAGAGGCCACTGTGACACATTGGAGCTTTTTCAGACCAAGGAGACCATTGTGACATGATGGAAGAAGATTAAACCAACAGGTAAGGCCACATGGAATGGAGGAGCCATGGTGACACTCTGTAGAGCTTTTTCAATCCAAGGAGACTATTATGACATGGTGGCAGATGATTGAACTCAGAGGTATGGCCACATGCAGACAAGGAGGCATTGTGACATGAAGAAAGCAAGGATTCCATTGTGGCCTAACTGAACCACTTGAAACCAAGGGGCCGGCTGCTGTGACACAGTGGAGCTTTTTCAGACCAAGGAGACCGTTGTGACATGATGGAAGATGATTGAACCAACAGGTAAGGCCCCATGGAATGAAGGAGCCCTGGTGACACTGTAGAGCTTTTTCAATCCAAGGAGACTATTATGACATGATGGCAGATGATTGAACTCACAGGTAAGGCCACATGGAGACAAGGAGGCATTGTGACATGAAGAAAGCAAGGATTCCATTGTGGCCTAAGAGAACATCATGGAACCATGGAGCCACTGTGACACAGTGGAGTTTTTTCAAACTCAGGAGATGATTGTGACATGATGGCAGATGATTGAACAAACAGGCAAGGCCACATGCAGTCAAGGAGTCGTTTTGATATGAAGAAAGCAAGGACTCCATTGTGACACGACAGAACCGCATGGCGCATGGAACCAAGAGGCCACTGTGACACATTGGAGCTTTTTCAGACCAAGGAGACCATTATGACATGATGGAAGAAGAATAAACCAACAGGTAAGGCCACATGGAGCCAAGGAGGCATTGTGACATGATGAAGGCAAGGATTCCACTGTGGCCTGACTGAACCACATGGAACCAAGGAGCCACTGTGACACAGGGGAGTTTTTTCAAACTCAGGAGACCATTGTGACATGATGGAAGATGATTGAACTCACAGGTAAGGCCACATTAAAATGAGGAGCCATGGTGACACTGTAGAGCTTTGCAATCCAAGGAGACTATTATGACATGATGGCAGATGATTGAACTCAGAGGTAAGGCCACATGGAGACAAGGAGGCATTGTGACATTAAGAAAGCAAGGATTCCAGAGGTGCCTAACTGAACGACATGGAACCAAGGAGTCACTGTGACACAGTGGAGCTTTTTAAGGCCAAGGAGACCATTGTGACACAATGGAAGTGATTGAACACACAGGTAAGGCCACTTGAAGCCAAGCAGCCGTTCTCACACAAAGAAAGCAAGGATTCCATTGTGACACGACAGATCCGCATGGCGCATGGAACCAAGGGGCCACAGTTACACAGTGGAGCTTTTAGAGACCAAGGAGTCATTGTGACATGATGGAAGATGCTGATACCAACAGGCAAGGCCACATGGAGCCAAGGGCCATTGTGACATGAAGAAAGCAAGGAGTCCATTGTGACGTGACAGAACTGCATGGAACCAAGGGGCCACTGTGACACAATGGAGCTTTTGGAAACCAAGGAGACCATTGTGACATGGTGGAAGATGATTGAACCAACAGGTAAGGCCACAAGGAATCATGGCGCCATGGTGACACTCTGTAGCTTTCTCAAACTCAGGAGATTTTTGTGTCATGATGAAAGATGATTGAACTCAGAGGTAAGGCCACATGGAGACGAGGAGGCATTGTGACATGAAGAAACCAAGGATTCCAGAGGTGCCTAACTGAACCACATGGAACCAAGGAGCCACTGTGACACAGTGGAGCTTTTTCAGACCAAGGAGACCATTGTGACGTGATGGAAGATGATTGAACCTACAGGTTAGGCCTCATACATTCAAGGAGTCGATTTGATATGAAGAAAGCAAGGACTCGTTGTGACACAACAGAACCACATGGCGCATGGAACCAAGTGGCCACTGTGACACATTGGAGCTTATTCAGACTAAGGAGTTATTGTGACATGATGGAAGATGATTGAACCAACAGGTAAGGCCACATGGAATCATGGCGCCATGGTGACACTGTAGAGCTTTTTCAATCCAAGGAGACTATTATGACATGATGTCAGATGATTGAACTCAGAGGTAAGGCCACATGGAGCCAAGGAGGCATTGTGACATGAAGAAAGCAAGGATTCCACTGTGGTCTAACAGAACCACATGGAACCAAGGAGCCACTGGGACACAGTCGACGTTTTTCAGTCCAAGGAGACCATTGTGACATGATGGAAGATGATTGAACTCTAAGGTATGGCCACATGCAGACTGGGAGTCGTTTTGACACGAAGAAAGCAAGGATTCCATTGTGACACAAGAGAACCACATGGCACATGGAACCAAGAGGCCACTGTGACACATTGGAGCTTTTTGAGACCAAGGAGACCATTGTGACATGATGGAAGAAGATTAAACCAACAGGTAAGGCCACATGGAACGGAGGAGCCATGGTGACACTCTGTAGAGCTTTTTCAATCCAAGGAGACTATTATGACATGATGGCAGATGATTGAACTCACAGGTAAGGCCACATGGAGACGAGGAGGCATTGTGACATGAAGAAAGCAAGGATTCCATTGTGGCCTAACTGAACCACATGAAACTAAGGGGCCGGCCGCTGTGACACAGTGGAACTTTTTCAGACCCAGGAGACCATTGTGACATGATGGAAGATGATTGAACCAACAGGTAAGGCCCCATGGAATGAAGGAGCCTTGGTGACACTGTAGAGCTTTTTCAAGCCAAGGAGATTATGGTGACGTGATGGAAGATGATTGAACACAGAGGGAAGGCCACATGGAGACAAGGAGGCACTGTGACATGAAGAAAGCAAGGATTCCATTGTGGCCTAAGAGAACATCATGGAACCATGGAGCCACTGTGACACAGTGGAGTTTTTTCAAACTCAGGAGATGATTGTGACATGATGGCAGATGATTGAACAAACAGGCAAGGCCACATGCAGTCAAGGAGTCGTTTTGATATGAAGAAAGCAAGGACTCCATTGTGACACGACAGAACCGCATGGCGCATGGAACCAAGAGGCCACTGTGACACATTGGAGCTTTTTCAGTCCTAGGAGACCATTATGACATGATGGGAGAAGAATAAACCAACAGGTAAGGCCACATGGAGCCAAGGAGGCATTGTGACATGACGAAGGCAAGGATTCCACTGTGGCCTGACTGAACCACATGGAACCAAGGAGCCACTGTGACACAGGGGAGTTTTTTCAAACTCAGGAGACGATTGTGACATGATGGAAGATGAATGAACTCACAGGTAAGGCCACATTAAAATGAGGAGCCATGGTGACACTGTAGAGCTTTGCAATCCAAGGAGACTATTATGACATGATGGCAGATGATTGAACTCAGAGGTAAGGCCACATGGAGACAAGGAGGCATTGTGACATGAATAAAGCAAGGATTCCACTGTGGCCTAACAGAACCACATGGAACCAAGGAGCCACTGGGACACAGAGGAGCTTTTTCAGTCCAAGGAGACCGTTGGGACATGATGGAAGATGATTGAACACACAGGGAAGGCCACATGGAGCCAAGTATTCTTTTTGACAGGAAAAAAGCAAGGACTCCTTTGTGACATGACAGAACCGCATGGCGCGTGGAACCAAGGGGCCACTGTTACACAGTGGAGCTTTTTCAGACCAAGGAGTTATTGTGATATGATGGAAGATGATTGAACCAACAGGTAAGGCCCCATGGAATGAAGGAGCCCTGGTGACACTCTAGAGCTTTTTCAAGCCAAGGAGATTATGGTGACGTGATGGAAGATGATTGAACTCCGAGGTAAGGCCACATGGAGCCAAGGAGGCACTTTGACATGACGAAAGCAAGGACTCCAGTGTGGCCTAAGTGAACCTGATGGAACCAAGGAGCCACTGTGACACAGTGGGGTTTTTTCAAACTCAGGAGACGATTGTGACATGATGGAAGAAGCTGAAACCAACAGGCAAGGCCACATGGAGCCAAGGGCCATTGTGACATGAAGAAAGCAAGGATTCCATTGTGACATGACAGAACTGCATGGAACCAAGGGGCCACTGTGACACAATGGAGCTTTTGGAAACCAAGGAGACCATTGTGACATGGTGGAAGATGATTGAACCAACAGGTAAGGCCACAAGGAATCATGGCGCCATGGTGACACTCTGTAGCTTTCTCAAACTCAGGAGATTATTGTGTCATGATGGAAGATGATTGAACTCAGAGGTAAGGCCACATGGAGCCAAGGAGGCATTGTGACATGAAGAAAGCAAGGATTCCACTGTGGCCCAACTGAACCACATGGAACCAAGGAGCCACTGTGACACATTGGAGCTTTTTCAGACCAAGGAGACCATTGTGACGTGATGGAAGATGATTGAACTCACAGGTAAGGCCGCATTCATTCAAGGAGTCGATTTGACACGAAGAATGCAAGGACTCCTATGTGACACGACAGATCCGCATGGCGCATGGAACCAAGGGGCCACAGTTACACAGTGGAGCTTTTTGAGACCAAGGAATCATTGTGACATGATGGAAGATGCTGAAACCAACAGGCAAGGCCACATGGAGCCAAGAGCCATTGTGACATGAAGAAAGCACATTTAACATTGGGACATGACAGAACTGCATGGAACCAAGGGGCCACTGTGACACAATGGAGCTTTTGGAAACCAAGGAGACCATTGTGACATGGTGGAAGATGATTGAACCAACAGGTAAGGCCACATTGAATCATGGCGCCATGGTGACACTCTGTAGCTTTCTCAAACTCAGGAGATTATTGTGTCATGATGGAAGATGATTGAACTCACAGGTAAGGCCACATGGAGACGAGGAGGCATTGTGACATGAAGAAAGCAAGGATTCCATTGTGGCCTAACTGAACCACATGAAACTAAGGGGCCGGCCGCTGTGACACAGTGGAACTTTTTCAGACCCAGGAGACCATTGTGACATGATGGAAGATGATTGAACCAACAGGTAAGGCCCCATGGAATGAAGCAGCCTTGGTGACACTGAAGAGCTTTTTCAAGCCAAGGAGATTATGGTGACGTGATGGAAGATGATTGAACTCAGAGGTAAGGCCACATGGAGCCAAGGAGGCACTGTGACATGACGAAAGCAAGGATTCCATTGCGGCCTAAGAGAACATCATGGAACCATGGAGCCACTGTGACACAGTGGAGTTTTTTCCAACTCAGGAGATGATTGTGACATGATGGCAGATGATTGAACAAACAGGCAAGGCCACATGCAGTCAAGGAGTCATTTTGATATGAAGAAAGCAAGGACTCCATTGTGACACGACAGAACCGCATGGGACCAAGAGGCCACTGTGACACATTGGAGCTTTTTCAGTCCTAGGAGACCATTATGACATGATGGGAGAAGAATAAACCAACAGGTAAGGCCACATGGAGCCAAGGAGGCATTGTGACATGACGAAGGCAAGGATTCCACTGTGGCCTGACTGAACCACATGGAACCAAGGAGCCACTGTGACACAGGGGAGTTTTTCCAACTCAGGAGACGATTGTGACATGATGGAAGATGATTGAACTCACAGGTAAGGCCACATTAAAATGAAGAGCCATGGTGACACTGTAGAGCTTTGCAATCCAAGGAGACTATTAAGACATGATGGCAGATGATTGAACTCAGAGGTAAGGCCACATGGAGACAAAGAGGCATTGTGACATGAAGAAAGCAAGGATTCCACTGTGGCCTAACAGAACCACATGGAACCAAGGAGCCACTGGGACACAGAGGAGCTTTTTCAGTCCAAGGAGACCGTTGGGACATGATGGAAGATGATTGAACTCACAGGTAAGGCCACATGCATTCAAGGAGTCGATTTGACACGAAGAAAGCAAGGATTCCATTGTGAAACAACAGATCCGCATGGCGCATGGAACCAAGAGGCCACTGTGACACATTGGAGCTTTTTCAGACCAAGGAGACCATTGTGACATGATGGAAGAAGATTAAACCAACAGGTAAGGCCACATGGAATGGAGGAGCCATGGTGACACTCTGTAGAGCTTTTTCAATCCAAGGAGACTATTATGACATGGTGGCAGATGATTGAACTCAGAGGTATGGCCACATGCAGACAAGGAGGCATTGTGACATGAAGAAAGCAAGGATTCCATTGTGGCCTAACTGAACCACTTGAAACCAAGGGGCCGGCTGCTGTGACACAGTGGAGCTTTTTCAGACCAAGGAGACCGTTGTGACATGATGGAAGATGATTGAACCAACAGGTAAGGCCCCATGGAATGAAGGAGCCCTGGTGACACTGTAGAGCTTTTTCAATCCAAGGAGACTATTATGACATGATGGCAGATGATTGAACTCACAGGTAAGGCCACATGGAGACAAGGAGGCATTGTGACATGAAGAAAGCAAGGATTCCATTGTGGCCTAAGAGAACATCATGGAACCATGGAGCCACTGTGACACAGTGGAGTTTTTTCAAACTCAGGAGATGATTGTGACATGATGGCAGATGATTGAACAAACAGGCAAGGCCACATGCAGTCAAGGAGTCGTTTTGATATGAAGAAAGCAAGGACTCCATTGTGACACGACAGAACCGCATGGCGCATGGAACCCAGAGGCCACTGTGACACATTGGAGCTTTTTCAGACCAAGGAGACCATTATGACATGATGGAAGAAGAATAAACCAACAGGTAAGGCCACATGGAGCCAAGGAGGCATTGTGACATGACGAAGGCAAGGATTCCACTGTGGCCTGACTGAACCACATGGAACCAAGGAGCCACTGTGACACAGGGGAGTTTTTTCAAACTCAGGAGACGATTGTGACATGATGGAAGATGATTGAACTCACAGGTAAGGCCACATTAAAATGAGGAGCCATGGTGACACTGTAGAGCTTTGCAATCCAAGGAGACTATTATGACATGATGGCAGATGATTGAACTCAGAGGTAAGGCCACATGGAGACAAGGAGGCATTGTGACATGAATAAAGCAAGGATTCCACTGTGGCCTAACAGAACCACATGGAACCAAGGAGCCACTGGGACACAGAGGAGCTTTTTCAGTCCAAGGAGACCGTTGGGACATGATGGAAGATGATTGAACACACAGGGAAGGCCACATGGAGCCAAGTATTCTTTTTGACAGGAAAAAAGCAAGGACTCCTTTGTGACATGACAGAACCGCATGGCGCGTGGAACCAAGGGGCCACTGTTACACAGTGGAGCTTTTTCAGACCAAGGAGTTATTGTGATATGATGGAAGATGATTGAACCAACAGGTAAGGCCCCATGGAATGAAGGAGCCCTGGTGACACTCTAGAGCTTTTTCAAGCCAAGGAGATTATGGTGACGTGATGGAAGATGATTGAACTCCGAGGTAAGGCCACATGGAGCCAAGGAGGCACTTTGACATGACGAAAGCAAGGACTCCAGTGTGGCCTAAGTGAACCTGATGGAACCAAGGAGCCACTGTGACACAGTGGGGTTTTTTCAAACTCAGGAGACGATTGTGACATGATGGAAGAAGCTGAAACCAACAGGCAAGGCCACATGGAGCCAAGGGCCATTGTGACATGAAGAAAGCAAGGATTCCATTGTGACATGACAGAACTGCATGGAACCAAGGGGCCACTGTGACACAATGGAGCTTTTGGAAACCAAGGAGACCATTGTGACATGGTGGAAGATGATTGAACCAACAGGTAAGGCCACAAGGAATCATGGCGCCATGGTGACACTCTGTAGCTTTCTCAAACTCAGGAGATTATTGTGTCATGATGGAAGATGATTGAACTCAGAGGTAAGGCCACATGGAGCCAAGGAGGCATTGTGACATGAAGAAAGCAAGGATTCCACTGTGGCCCAACTGAACCACATGGAACCAAGGAGCCACTGTGACACATTGGAGCTTTTTCAGACCAAGGAGACCATTGTGACGTGATGGAAGATGATTGAACTCACAGGTAAGGCCACATTCATTCAAGGAGTCGATTTGACACGAAGAATGCAAGGACTCCTATGTGACACGACAGATCCGCATGGCGCATGGAACCAAGGGGCCACAGTTACACAGTGGAGCTTTTTGAGACCAAGGAATCATTGTGACATGATGGAAGATGCTGAAACCAACAGGCAAGGCCACATGGAGCCAAGAGCCATTGTGACATGAAGAAAGCACATTTAACATTGGGACATGACAGAACTGCATGGAACCAAGGGGCCACTGTGACACAATGGAGCTTTTGGAAACCAAGGAGACCATTGTGACATGGTGGAAGATGATTGAACCAACAGGTAAGGCCACATGGAATCATGGCGCCATGGTGACACTCTGTAGCTTTCTCAAACCAAGGAGATTTTTGTGACATGATGGAAGATGATTGAACTCAGAGGTAAGGCCACATGGAGACAAGGAGGCACTTTGACATGACGAAGGCAAGGATTCCACTGTGGCCTGACTGAACCACATGGAACCAAGGAGCCACTGTGACACAGGGGAGTTTTTTCAAACTCAGGAGACCATTGTGACATGATGGAAGATGATGGAACTCACAGGTAGGGCCACATTAAAATGAGGAGCCATGGTGACACTGTAGAGCTTTGCAATCCAAGGAGACTATTATGACATGATGGCAGATGATTGCACTCAGAGGTAAGGCCACTTGGAGACAAGGAGGCATTGTGACATGAAGAAAGCAAGGATTCCAGAGGTGCCTAATAGAACCACATCGAACCAAGGAGTCACTGTGACACAGTGGAGCTTTTTAAGGCCAAGGAGACCATTGCGACACAATGGAAGTGATTGAACACACAGGTAAGGCCACTTGAAGCCAAGCAGCCGTTCTCACACAAAGAAAGCAAGGATTCCATTGTGACACGACAGATCCGCATGGCGCATGGAACCAAGGGGCCACAGTTACACAGTGGAGCTTTTTGAGACCAAGGAGTCATTGTGACATGATGGAAGATGCTGATACCAACAGGCAAGGCCACATGGAGCCAGGGGCCATTGTAACATGAAGAAAGCAAGGATTCCATTGTGACCTGACAGAACTGCATGGAACCAAGGGGCCACTGTGACACAATGGAGCTTTTGGAAACCAAGGAGACCATTGTGACATGGTGGAAGATGATTGAACCAACAGGTAAGGCCACATTGAATCATGGCGCCATGGTGACACTCTGTAGCTTTCTCAAACTCAGGAGATTATTGTGTCATGATGGCAGATGATTGAACTCACAGGTAAGGCCACATGGAGACGAGGAGGCATTGTGACATGAAGAAAGCAAGGATTCCATTGTGGCCTAACTGAACCACATGAAACTAAGGGGCCGGCCGCTGTGACACAGTGGAACTTTTTCAGACCCAGGAGACCATTGTGACATGATGGAAGATGATTGAACCAACAGGTAAGGCCCCATGGAATGAAGGAGCCTTGGTGACACTGTAGAGCTTTTTCAAGCCAAGGAGATTATGGTGACGTGATGGAAGATGATTGAACTCAGAGGTAAGGCCACATGGAGCCAAGGAGGCACTGTGACATGACGAAAGCAAGGATTCCATTGTGGCCTAAGAGAACATCATGGAACCATGGAGCCACTGTGACACAGTGGAGTTTTTTCAAACTCAGGAGATGATTGTGACATGATGGCAGATGATTGAACAAACAGGCAAGGCCACATGCAGTCAAGGAGTTGTTTTGATATGAAGAAAGCAAGGACTCCATTGTGACACGACAGAACCGCATGGCGCATGGAACCAAGAGGCCACTGTGACACATTGGAGCTTTTTCAGACCAAGGAGACCATTGTGACGTGATGGAAGATGATTGAACTCACAGGTAAGGCCACATTCATTCAAGGAGTCGATTTGACACGAAGAATGCAAGGACTCCTATGTGACACGACAGATCCGCATGGCGCATGGAACCAAGGGGCCACAGTTACACAGTGGAGCTTTTTGAGACCAAGGAGTCATTGTGACATGATGGAAGATGCTGAAACCAACAGGCAAGGCCACATGGAGCCAAGAGCCATTGTGACATGAAGAAAGCACATTTAACATTGGGACATGACAGAACTGCATGGAACCAAGGGGCCACTGTGACACAATGGAGCTTTTGGAAACCAAGGAGACCATTGTGACATGGTGGAAGATGATTGAACCAACAGGTAAGGCCACATGGAATCATGGCGCCATGGTGACACTCTGTAGCTTTCTCAAACCAAGGAGATTTTTGTGACATGATGGAAGATGATTGAACTCAGAGGTAAGGCCACATGGAGACAAGGAGGCACTTTGACATGACAAAGGCAAGGATTCCACTGTGGCCTGACTGAACCACATGGAACCAAGGAGCCACTGTGACACAGGGGAGTTTTTTCAAACTCAGGAGACGATTGTGACATGATGGAAGATGATTGAACTCACAGGTAAGGCCACATTAAAATGAGGAGCCATGGTGACACTGTAGAGCTTTGCAATCCAAGGAGACTATTATGACATGATGGCAGATGATTGAACTCACAGGTAAGGCCACATGGAGACAAGGAGGCATTGTGACATGAATAAAGCAAGGATTCCACTGTGGCCTAACTGAACCACATGGAACCAAGGAGCCACTGGGACACAGAGGAGCTTTTTCAGTCCAAGGAGACCGTTGGGACATGATGGAAGATGATTGAACACACAGGGAAGGCCACTTGAAGCCAAGCAGCCGTTCTCACACAAAGAAAGCAAGGATTCCATTGTGACACGACAGATCCGCATGGCGCATGGAACCAAGGGGCCACAGTTACACAGTGGAGCTTTTTGAGACCAAGGAGTCATTGTGACATGATGGAAGATGCTGAAACCAACAGGCAAGGCCACATGGAGCCAGGGGCCATTGTGACATGAAGAAAGCAAGGATTCCATTGTGACATGACAGAACTGCATGGAACCAAGGGGACACTGTGACACAATGGAGCTTTTGGAAACCAAGGAGACCATTGTGACATGGTGGAAGATGATTGAACCAACAGGTAAGGCCACATGGAACGGAGGAGCCATGGTGACACTCTGTAGAGCTTTTTCAATCCAAGGAGACTATTATGACATGATGGCAGATGATTGAACTCACAGGTAAGGCCACATGGAGACGAGGAGGCACTGTGACATGAAGAAAGCAAGGATTCCATTGTGGCCTAACTGAACCACATGAAACTAAGAGGCCGGCCGCTGTGACACAGTGGAACTTTTTCAGACCCAGGAGACCATTGTGACATGATGGAAGATGATTGAACCAACAGGTAAGGCCCCATGGAATGAAGCAGCCTTGGTGACACTGTAGAGCTTTTTCAAGCCAAGGAGATTATGGTGACGTGATGGAAGATGATTGAACTCAGAGGTAAGGCCACATGGAGCCAAGGAGGCACTGTGACATGACGAAAGCAAGGATTCCATTGTGGCCTAAGAGAACATCATGGAACCATGGAGCCACTGTGACACAGTGGAGTTTTTTCAAACGCAGGAGATGATTGTGACATGATGGCAGATGATTGAACAAACAGGTAAGGCCACATGCAGTCAAGGAGTTGTTTTGATATGAAGAAAGCAAGGACTCCATTGTGACACGACAGAACCGCATGGCGCATGGAACCAAGAGGCCACTGTGACACATTGGAGCTTTTTCAGACCAAGGAGACCATTATGACATGATGGAAGAAGAATAAACCAACAGGTAAGGCCACATGGAGCCAAGGAGGCATTGTGACATGACGAAGGCAAGGATTCCACTGTGGCCTGACTGAACCACATGGAACCAAGGAGCCACTGTGACACAGGGGAGTTTTTTCAAACTCAGGAGACCATTGTGACATGATGGAAGATGATTGAACTCACAGGTAGGGCCACATTAAAATGAGGAGCCATGGTGACACTGTAGAGCTTTGCAATCCAAGGAGACTATTATGACATGATGGCAGATGATTGAACTCAGAGGTAAGGCCACATGGAGACAAGGAGGCATTGTGACATGAAGAAAGCAAGGATTCCACTGTGGCCTAACAGAACCACATGGAACCAAGGAGCCACTGGGACACAGAGGAGCTTTTTCAGTCCAAGGAGACCGTTGGGACATGATGGAAGATGATTGAACTCACAGGTAAGGCAACATGGAGCCAAGTATTATTTTTGACACGAAAAAAGCAAGGACTCCTTTGTGACATGACAGAACCGCATGGCGCCTGGAACCAAGGGGCCACTGTTACACAGTGGAGCTTTTTCAAACCAAGGAGTTATTGTGATATGATGGAAGATGATTGAACCAACAGGTAAGGCCCCATGGAATGAAGGAGCCCTGGTGACACTGTAGAGCTTTTTCAAGCCAAGGAGATTATGGTGACGTGATGGAAGATGATTGAACTCAGAGGGAAGGCCACATGGAGCCAAGGAGGCACTTTGACATGACGAAAGCAAGGATTCCATTGTGGCCTAAGTGAACCTGATGGAACCAAGGAGCCACTGTGACACAGTGGGGTTTTTTCAAACTCAGGAGACGATTGTGACATGATGGAAGAAGCTGAAACCAACAGGCAAGGCCACATGGAGCCAAGGGCCATTGTGACATGAAGAAAGCAAGGATTCCATTGTGACATGACAGAACTGCATGGAACCAAGGGGCCACTGTGACACAATGGAGCTTTTGGAAACCAAGGAGACCATTGTGACATGGTGGAAGATGATTGAACCAACAGGTAAGGCCACAAGGAATCATGGCGCCATGGTGACACTCTGTAGCTTTCTCAAACTCAGGAGATTATTGTGTCATGATGGAAGATGATTGAACTCAGAGGTAAGGCCACATGGAGCCAAGGAGGCATTGTGACATGAAGAAAGCAAGGATTCCAGTGGTGCCTAATAGAACCACATCGAACCAAGGAGTCACTGTGACATAGTGGAGCTTTTTAAGGCCAAGGAGACCATTGCGACACAATGGAAGTGATTGAACACACAGGTAAGGCCACTTGAAGCCAAGCAGCCGTTCTCACACAAAGAAAGCAAGGATTCCATTGTGACACGACAGATCCGCATGGCGCATGGAACCAAGGGGCCACAGTTACACAGTGGAGCTTTTTGAGACCAAGGAGTCATTGTGACATGATGGAAGATGCTGAAACCAACAGGCAAGGCCACATGGAGCCAGGGGCCATTGTGACATGAAGAAAGCAAGGATTCCATTGTGACATGACAGAACTGCATGGAACCAAGGGGACACTGTGACACAATGGAGCTTTTGGAAACCAAGGAGACCATTGTGACATGGTGGAAGATGATTGAACCAACAGGTAAGGCCACATGGAACGGAGGAGCCATGGTGACACTCTGTAGAGCTTTTTCAATCCAAGGAGACTATTATGACATGATGGCAGATGATTGAACTCACAGGTAAGGCCACATGGAGACGAGGAGGCATTGTGACATGAAGAAAGCAAGGATTCCATTGTGGCCTAACTGAACCACATGAAACTAAGAGGCCGGCCGCTGTGACACAGTGGAACTTTTTCAGACCCAGGAGACCATTGTGACATGATGGAAGATGATTGAACCAACAGGTAAGGCCCCATGGAATGAAGGAGCCTTGGTGACACTGTAGAGCTTTTTCAAGCCAAGGAGATTATGGTGACGTGATGGAAGATGATTGAACTCAGAGGTAAGGCCACATGGAGCCAAGGAGGCACTGTGACATGACGAAAGCAAGGATTCCATTGCGGCCTAAGAGAACATCATGGAACCATGGAGCCACTGTGACACAGTGGAGTTTTTTCAAACGCAGGAGATGATTGTGACATGATGGCAGATGATTGAACAAACAGGTAAGGCCACATGCAGTCAAGGAGTTGTTTTGATATGAAGAAAGCAAGGACTCCATTGTGACACGACAGAACCGCATGGCGCATGGAACCAAGAGGCCACTGTGACACATTGGAGCTTTTTCAGACCAAGGAGACCATTATGACATGATGGAAGAAGAATAAACCAACAGGTAAGGCCACATGGAGCCAAGGAGGCATTGTGACATGACGAAGGCAAGGATTCCACTGTGGCCTGACTGAACCACATGGAACCAAGGAGCCACTGTGACACAGGGGAGTTTTTTCAAACTCAGGAGACCATTGTGACATGATGGAAGATGATTGAACTCACAGGTAGGGCCACATTAAAATGAGGAGCCATGGTGACACTGTAGAGCTTTGCAATCCAAGGAGACTATTATGACATGATGGCAGATGATTGAACTCAGAGGTAAGGCCACATGGAGACAAGGAGGCATTGTGACATGAAGAAAGCAAGGATTCCACTGTGGCCTAACAGAACCACATGGAACCAAGGAGCCACTGGGACACAGAGGAGCTTTTTCAGTCCAAGGAGACCGTTGGGACATGATGGAAGATGATTGAACTCACAGGTAAGGCAACATGGAGCCAAGTATTATTTTTGACACGAAAAAAGCAAGGACTCCTTTGTGACATGACAGAACCGCATGGCGCGTGGAACCAAGGGGCCACTGTTACACAGTGGAGCTTTTTCAAACCAAGGAGTTATTGTGATATGATGGAAGATGATTGAACCAACAGGTAAGGCCCCATGGAATGAAGGAGCCCTGGTGACACTCTAGAGCTTTTTCAAGCCAAGGAGATTATGGTGACGTGATGGAAGATGATTGAACTCAGAGGGAAGGCCACATGGAGCCAAGGAGGCACTTTGACATGACGAAAGCAAGGATTCCATTGTGGCCTAAGTGAACCTGATGGAACCAAGGAGCCACTGTGACACAGTGGGGTTTTTTCAAACTCAGGAGACGATTGTGACATGATGGAAGAAGCTGAAACCAACAGGCAAGGCCACATGGAGCCAAGGGCCATTGTGACATGAAG
The DNA here is from genome assembly GCF_031753505.1 of Anomalospiza imberbis. Lineage (NCBI taxonomy): Eukaryota > Metazoa > Chordata > Aves > Passeriformes > Viduidae > Anomalospiza > Anomalospiza imberbis. Next base: position 50,916 of record NW_027099369.1, read on the forward strand.
AAAGCAAGGATTCCATTGTGACATGACAGAACTGCATGGAACCAAGGGGCCACTGTGACACAATGGAGCTTTTGGAAACCAAGGAGACCATTGTGACATGGTGGAAGATGATTGAACCAACAGGTAAGGCCACAAGGAATCATGGCGCCATGGTGACACTCTGTAGCTTTCTCAAACTCAGGAGATTATTGTGTCATGATGGAAGATGATTGAACTCAGAGGTAAGGCCACATGGAGCCAAGGAGGCATTGTGACATGAAGAAAGCAAGGATTCCACTGTGGCCCAACTGAACCACATGGAACCAAGGAGCCACTGTGACACATTGGAGCTTTTTCAGACCAAGGAGACCATTGTGACGTGATGGAAGATGATTGAACTCACAGGTAAGGCCGCATTCATTCAAGGAGTCGATTTGACACGAAGAATGCAAGGACTCCTATGTGACACGACAGATCCGCATGGCGCATGGAACCAAGGGGCCACAGTTACACAGTGGAGCTTTTTGAGACCAAGGAATCATTGTGACATGATGGAAGATGCTGAAACCAACAGGCAAGGCCACATGGAGCCAAGAGCCATTGTGACATGAAGAAAGCACATTTAACATTGGGACATGACAGAACTGCATGGAACCAAGGGGCCACTGTGACACAATGGAGCTTTTGGAAACCAAGGAGACCATTGTGACATGGTGGAAGATGATTGAACCAACAGGTAAGGCCACATGGAATCATGGCGCCATGGTGACACTCTGTAGCTTTCTCAAACCAAGGAGATTTTTGTGACATGATGGAAGATGATTGAACTCAGAGGTAAGGCCACATGGAGACAAGGAGGCACTTTGACATGACGAAGGCAAGGATTCCACTGTGGCCTGACTGAACCACATGGAACCAAGGAGCCACTGTGACACAGGGGAGTTTTTTCAAACTCAGGAGACCATTGTGACATGATGGAAGATGATGGAACTCACAGGTAGGGCCACATTAAAATGAGGAGCCATGGTGACACTGTAGAGCTTTGCAATCCAAGGAGACTATTATGACATGATGGCAGATGATTGCACTCAGAGGTAAGGCCACATGGAGACAAGGAGGCATTGTGACATGAAGAAAGCAAGGATTCCAGAGGTGCCTAATAGAACCACATCGAACCAAGGAGTCACTGTGACACAGTGGAGCTTTTTAAGGCCAAGGAGACCATTGCGACACAATGGAAGTGATTGAACACACAGGTAAGGCCACTTGAAGCCAAGCAGCCGTTCTCACACAAAGAAAGCAAGGATTCCATTGTGACACGACAGATCCGCATGGCGCATGGAAGCAAGAGGCCACTGTGACACATTGGAGCTTTTTCCGACAAAGGAGACCATTGTGACATGATGGAAGAAGATTAAACCAACAGGTAAGGCCACATGGAACGGAGGAGCCATGGTGACACTCTGTAGAGCTTTTTCAATCCAAGGAGACTATTATGACATGATGGCAGATGATTGAACTCACAGGTAAGGCCACATGCAGACGAGGCATTGTGACATGAAGAAAGCAAGGATTCCATTGTGGCCTAACTGAACCACTTGAAACCAAGGGGCCGGCTGCTGTGACACAGTGGAACTTTTTCAGACCCAGGAGACCATTGTGACATGATGGAAGATGATTGAACCAACAGGTAAGGCCCCATGGAATGAAGGAGCCCTGGTGACACTCTAGAGCTTTTTCAAGCCATGGATATTATGGTGACGTGATGGAAGATGATTGAACTCAGAGGTAAGGCCACATGGAGCCAAGGAGGCACTGTGACATGACGAAAGCAAGGATTCCATTGCGGCCTAAGAGAACATCATGGAACCATGGAGCCACTGTGACACAGTGGAGTTTTTTCAAACTCAGGAGATGATTGTGACATGATGGCAGATGATTGAACAAACAGGCACGGCCACATGCAGTCAAGGAGTCGTTTTGATATGAAGAAAGCAAGGACTCCATTGTGACACGACAGAACCGCATGGCGCATGGAACCAAGAGGCCACTGTGACACATTGGAGCTTTTTCAGACCAAGGAGACCATTATGACATGATGGAAGAAGAATAAAGCAACAGGTAAGGCCACATGGAGCCAAGGAGGCATTGTGACATGACGAAGGCAAGGATTCCACTGTGGCCTGACTGAACCACATGGAACCAAGGAGCCACTGTGACACAGGGGAGTTTTTTCAAACTCAGGAGACGATTGTGACATGATGGAAGATGAATGAACTCACAGGTAGGGCCACATTAAAATGAGGAGCCATGGTGACACAGTAGAGCTTTTCCAATCCAAGGAGACTATTATGACATGATGGCAGATGATTGAACTCAGAGGTAAGGCCACATGGAGCCAAGGAGGCATTGTGACATGAAGAAAGCAAGGATTCCATTGTGGTTTAACAGAACCACATGGAACCAAGGAGCCACTGTGACACAGTGGTGGTTTTTCAGACCAAGGAGTCAATTGGGACATGGTGGAAGATGATTGAACTCACAGGTAAGGCCACAAGCAGCCAAGGAGTCGTTTTGACACGAAGAATGCAAGGACTCCTATGTGACACGACAGATCCGCATGGCGCATGGAACCAAGGGGCCACAGTTACACAGTGGAGCTTTTTGAGACCAAGGAGTCATTGTGACATGATGGAAGATGCTGAAACCAACAGGCAAGGCCACATGGAGCCAAGGGCCATTGTGACATGAAGAAAGCAAGGATTCCATTGTGACATGACAGAACTGCATGGAACCAAGGGGCCACTGTGACACAATGGAGCTTTTGGAAACCAAGGAGACCATTGTGACATGGTGGAAGATGATTGAACCAACAGGTAAGGCCACATGGAATCATGGTGCCATGGTGACACTCTGTAGCTTTCTCAAACTTAGGAGATTTTTGTGGCATGATGGAAGATGATTGAACTCAGAGGTAAGGCCACATGGAGACAAGGAGGCACTTTGACATGACGAAGGCAAGGATTCCATTGTGGCCTGACTGAACCACATGGAACCAAGGAGCCACTGTGACACAGGGGAGTTTTTTCAAACTCAGGAGACCATTGTGACATGATGGAAGATGATGGAACTCACAGGTAGAGCCACATTAAAATGAGGAGCCATGGTGACACTGTAGAGCTTTGCAATCCAAGGAGACTATTATGACATGATGGCAGATGATTGAACTCAGAGGTAAGGCCACATGGAGACAAGGAGGCATTGTGACATGACGAAGGCAAGGATTCCACTGTGGCCTAACTGAACCACATGGCACCAAGGAGCCACTGTGACACATTGGAGCTTTTTCAGACCAAGAAGACCATTGTGACATGATGGAAGATGATTGAACTCACAGGTAAGGCCACATTCATTCAAGGAGTCGATTTGACACGAAGAAAGCAAGGATTCCATTGTGACACGACAGAACCGCATGGCGCATGGAAGCAAGAGGCCACTGTGACACATTTGATCTTTTTCAGACCAAGGAGACAATTGTGACATGATGGAAGATGTTTGAACCAACAGGTAAGGCCACATGGAACGGAGGAGCCATGGTGACACTCTGTAGAGCTTTTTCAATCCAAGGAGACTATTATGACATGATGGCAGATGATTGAACTCACAGGTATGGCCACATGCAGACAAGGAGGCATTGTGACATGAAGAAAGCAAGGATTCCATTGTGGCCTAACTGAACCACTTGAAACCAAGGGGCCGGCTGCTGTGACACAGTGGAACTTTTTCAGACCAAGGAGACCATTGTGACATGATGGAAGATGATTGAACCAACAGGTAAGGCCCCATGGAATGAAGGAGCCCTGGTGACACTGTAGAGCTTTTTCAAGCCAAGGATATTATGGTGACGTGATGGAAGACGATTGAACTCAGAGGTAAGGCCACATGGAGCCAAGGAGGCACTGTGACATGACGAAAGCAAGGATTCCATTGCGGCCTAAGAGGACATCATGGAACCATGGAGCCACTGTGACACAGTGGAGCTTTTTCAAACTCAGGAGATGATTGTGACATGATGGCAGAAGATTGAACAAACAGGCAAAGCCACATGCAGTCAAGGAGTCGTTTTGATATGAAGAAAGCAAGGACTCCATTGTGACACGACAGATCCGCATGGCGCATGGAACCAAGGGGCCACAGTTACACAGTGGAGCTTTTTGAGACCAAGGAGTCATTGTGACATGATGGAAGATGCTGAAACCAACAGGCAAGGCCACATGCAGCCAGGGGCCATTGTGACATGAAGAAAGCAAGGATTCCATTGTGACATGACAGAACTGCATGGAACCAAGGGGCCACTGTGACACAATGGAGCTTTTGGAAACCAAGGAGACCATTGTGACATGGTGGAAGATGATTGAACCAACAGGTAAGGCCACAAGGAATCATGGCGCCATGGTGACACTCTGTAGCTTTCTCAAACTCAGGAGATTATTGTGTCATGATGGAAGATGATTGAACTCAGAGGTAAGGCCACATGGAGACGAGGAGGCATTGTGACATGAAGAAAGCAAGGATTCCACTGTGGCCCAACTGAAACACATGGAACCAAGGAGCCACTGTGACACATTGGAGCTTTTTCAGACCAAGGAGACCATTGTGACGTGATGGAAGATGATTGAACCTACAGGTTAGTCCACATACATTCAAGGAGTCGATTTGATATGAAGAAAGCAAGGACTCGTTGTGACACAACAGACCCACATGGCGCATGGAACCAAGTGGCCACTGTGACACATTGGAGCTTATTCAGACTAAGGAGTCAGTGTGACATGATGGAAGATGCTGAAACCAACAGGCAAGGCCACATGGAGCCAAGAGCCATTGTGACATGAAGAAAGCACATTTAACATTGGGACATGACAGAACTGCATGGAACCAAGGGGCCACTGTGACACAATGGAGCTTTTGGAAACCAAGGAGACCATTGTGACATGGTGGAAGATGATTGAACCAACAGGTAAGGCCACATGGAATCATGGCGCCATGGTGACACTCTGTAGCTTTCTCAAACCAAGGAGATTTTTGTGACATGATGGAAGATGATTGAACTCAGAGGTAAGGCCACATGGAGACAAGGAGGCACTTTGACATGACGAAGGCAAGGATTCCACTGTGGCCTGACTGAACCACATGGAACCAAGGAGCCACTGTGACACAGGGGAGTTTTTTCAAACTCAGGAGACGATTGTGACATGATGGAAGATGATAGAACTCACAGGTAGGGCCACATTAAAATGAGGAGCCATGGTGACACTGTAGAGCTTTGCCATCCAAGGAGACTATTATGACATGATGGCAGATGATTGAACTCAGAGGTAAGGCCACATGGAGACAAGGAGGCATTGTGACATGAAGAAAGCAAGGATTCCAGTGGTGCCTAATAGAACCACATCGAACCAAGGAGTCACTGTGACATAGTGGAGCTTTTTAAGGCCAAGGAGACCATTGCGACACAATGGAAGTGATTGAACACACAGGTAAGGCCACTTGAAGCCAAGCAGCCGTTCTCACACAAAGAAAGCAAGGATTCCATTGTGACACGACAGATCCGCATGGCGCATGGAACCAAGGGGCCACAGTTACACAGTGGAGCTTTTTGAGACCAAGGAGTCATTGTGACATGATGGAAGATGCTGAAACCAACAGGCAAGGCCACATGGAGCCAGGGGCCATTGTGACATGAAGAAAGCAAGGATTCCATTGTGACATGACAGAACTGCATGGAACCAAGGGGACACTGTGACACAATGGAGCTTTTGGAAACCAAGGAGACCATTGTGACATGGTGGAAGATGATTGAACCAACAGGTAAGGCCACATGGAACGGAGGAGCCATGGTGACACTGTAGAGCTTTTTCAATCCAAGGAGACTATTATGACATGATGGCAGATGATTGAACTCACAGGTAAGGCCACATGGAGACGAGGAGGCATTGTGACATGAAGAAAGCAAGGATTCCATTGTGGCCTAACTGAACCACATGAAACTAAGAGGCCGGCCGCTGTGACACAGTGGAACTTTTTCAGACCCAGGAGACCATTGTGACATGATGGAAGATGATTGAACCAACAGGTAAGGCCCCATGGAATGAAGCAGCCTTGGTGACACTGTAGAGCTTTTTCAAGCCAAGGAGATTATGGTGACGTGATGGAAGATGATTGAACTCAGAGGTAAGGCCACATGGAGCCAAGGAGGCACTGTGACATGACGAAAGCAAGGATTCCATTGCGGCCTAAGAGAACATCATGGAACCATGGAGCCACTGTGACACAGTGGAGTTTTTTCAAACGCAGGAGATGATTGTGACATGATGGCAGATGATTGAACAAACAGGTAAGGCCACATGCAGTCAAGGAGTTGTTTTGATATGAAGAAAGCAAGGACTCCATTGTGACACGACAGAACCGCATGGCGCATGGAACCAAGAGGCCACTGTGACACATTGGAGCTTTTTCAGACCAAGGAGACCATTATGACATGATGGAAGAAGAATAAACCAACAGGTAAGGCCACATGGAGCCAAGGAGGCATTGTGACATGACGAAGGCAAGGATTCCACTGTGGCCTGACTGAACCACATGGAACCAAGGAGCCACTGTGACACAGGGGAGTTTTTTCAAACTCAGGAGACGATTGTGACATGATGGAAGATGATTGAACTCACAGGTAGGGCCACATTAAAATGAGGAGCTATGGTGACACTGTAGAGCTTTGCAATCCAAGGAGACTATTATGACATGATGGCAGATGATTGAACTCAGAGGTAAGGCCACATGGAGACAAGGAGGCATTGTGACATGAAGAAAGCAAGGATTCCACTGTGGCCTAACAGAACCACATGGAACCAAGGAGCCACTGGGACACAGAGGAGCTTTTTCAGTCCAAGGAGACCGTTGGGACATGATGGAAGATGATTGAACTCACAGGTAAGGCAACATGGAGCCAAGTATTATTTTTGACACGAAAAAAGCAAGGACTCCTTTGTGACATGACAGAACCGCATGGCGCGTGGAACCAAGGGGCCACTGTTACACAGTGGAGCTTTTTCAAACCAAGGAGTTATTGTGATATGATGGAAGATGATTGAACCAACAGGTAAGGCCCCATGGAATGAAGGAGCCCTGGTGACACTCTAGAGCTTTTTCAAGCCAAGGAGATTATGGTGACGTGATGGAAGATGATTGAACTCAGAGGGAAGGCCACATGGAGCCAAGGAGGCACTTTGACATGACGAAAGCAAGGATTCCATTGTGGCCTAAGTGAACCTGATGGAACCAAGGAGCCACTGTGACACAGTGGGGTTTTTTCAAACTCAGGAGACGATTGTGACATGATGGAAGAAGCTGAAACCAACAGGCAAGGCCACATGGAGCCAAGGGCCATTGTGACATGAAGAAAGCAAGGATTCCATTGTGACATGACAGAACTGCATGGAACCAAGGGGCCACTGTGACACAATGGAGCTTTTGGAAACCAAGGAGACCATTGTGACATGGTGGAAGATGATTGAACCAACAGGTAAGGCCACAAGGAATCATGGCGCCATGGTGACACTCTGTAGCTTTCTCAAACTCAGGAGATTATTGTGTCATGATGGAAGATGATTGAACTCAGAGGTAAGGCCACATGGAGCCAAGGAGGCATTGTGACATGAAGAAAGCAAGGATTCCACTGTGGCCCAACTGAACCACATGGAACCAAGGAGCCACTGTGACACATTGGAGCTTTTTCAGACCAAGGAGACCATTGTGACGTGATGGAAGATGATTGAACTCACAGGTAAGGCCGCATTCATTCAAGGAGTCGATTTGACACGAAGAATGCAAGGACTCCTATGTGACACGACAGATCCGCATGGCGCATGGAACCAAGGGGCCACAGTTACACAGTGGAGCTTTTTGAGACCAAGGAATCATTGTGACATGATGGAAGATGCTGAAACCAACAGGCAAGGCCACATGGAGCCAAGAGCCATTGTGACATGAAGAAAGCACATTTAACATTGGGACATGACAGAACTGCATGGAACCAAGGGGCCACTGTGACACAATGGAGCTTTTGGAAACCAAGGAGACCATTGTGACATGGTGGAAGATGATTGAACCAACAGGTAAGGCCACATGGAATCATGGCGCCATGGTGACACTCTGTAGCTTTCTCAAACCAAGGAGATTTTTGTGACATGATGGAAGATGATTGAACTCAGAGGTAAGGCCACATGGAGACAAGGAGGCACTTTGACATGACGAAGGCAAGGATTCCACTGTGGCCTGACTGAACCACATGGAACCAAGGAGCCACTGTGACACAGGGGAGTTTTTTCAAACTCAGGAGACCATTGTGACATGATGGAAGATGATGGAACTCACAGGTAGGGCCACATTAAAATGAGGAGCCATGGTGACACTGTAGAGCTTTGCAATCCAAGGAGACTATTATGACATGATGGCAGATGATTGCACTCAGAGGTAAGGCCACATGGAGACAAGGAGGCATTGTGACATGAAGAAAGCAAGGATTCCAGAGGTGCCTAATAGAACCACATCGAACCAAGGAGTCACTGTGACACAGTGGAGCTTTTTAAGGCCAAGGCGACCATTGCGACACAATGGAAGTGATTGAACACACAGGTAAGGCCACTTGAAGCCAAGCAGCCGTTCTCACACAAAGAAAGCAAGGATTCCATTGTGACACGACAGATCCGCATGGCGCATGGAAGCAAGAGGCCACTGTGACACATTGGAGCTTTTTCCGACAAAGGAGACCATTGTGACATGATGGAAGAAGATTAAACCAACAGGTAAGGCCACATGGAACGGAGGAGCCATGGTGACACTCTGTAGAGCTTTTTCAATCCAAGGAGACTATTATGACATGATGGCAGATGATTGAACTCACAGGTAAGGCCACATGCAGACGAGGCATTGTGACATGAAGAAAGCAAGGATTCCATTGTGGCCTAACTGAACCACTTGAAACCAAGGGGCCGGCTGCTGTGACACAGTGGAACTTTTTCAGACCCAGGAGACCATTGTGACATGATGGAAGATGATTGAACCAACAGGTAAGGCCCCATGGAATGAAGGAGCCCTGGTGACACTCTAGAGCTTTTTCAAGCCATGGATATTATGGTGACGTGATGGAAGATGATTGAACTCAGAGGTAAGGCCACATGGAGCCAAGGAGGCACTGTGACATGACGAAAGCAAGGATTCCATTGCGGCCTAAGAGAACATCATGGAACCATGGAGCCACTGTGACACAGTGGAGTTTTTTCAAACTCAGGAGATGATTGTGACATGATGGCAGATGATTGAACAAACAGGCACGGCCACATGCAGTCAAGGAGTCGTTTTGATATGAAGAAAGCAAGGACTCCATTGTGACACGACAGAACCGCATGGCGCATGGAACCAAGAGGCCACTGTGACACATTGGAGCTTTTTCAGACCAAGGAGACCATTATGACATGATGGAAGAAGAATAAAGCAACAGGTAAGGCCACATGGAGCCAAGGAGGCATTGTGACATGACGAAGGCAAGGATTCCACTGTGGCCTGACTGAACCACATGGAACCAAGGAGCCACTGTGACACAGGGGAGTTTTTTCAAACTCAGGAGACGATTGTGACATGATGGAAGATGAATGAACTCACAGGTAGGGCCACATTAAAATGAGGAGCCATGGTGACACAGTAGAGCTTTTCCAATCCAAGGAGACTATTATGACATGATGGCAGATGATTGAACTCAGAGGTAAGGCCACATGGAGCCAAGGAGGCATTGTGACATGAAGAAAGCAAGGATTCCATTGTGGTTTAACAGAACCACATGGAACCAAGGAGCCACTGTGACACAGTGGTGGTTTTTCAGACCAAGGAGTCAATTGGGACATGGTGGAAGATGATTGAACTCACAGGTAAGGCCACAAGCAGCCAAGGAGTCGTTTTGACACGAAGAATGCAAGGACTCCTATGTGACACGACAGATCCGCATGGCGCATGGAACCAAGGGGCCACAGTTACACAGTGGAGCTTTTTGAGACCAAGGAGTCATTGTGACATGATGGAAGATGCTGAAACCAACAGGCAAGGCCACATGCAGCCAGGGGCCATTGTGACATGAAGAAAGCAAGGATTCCATTGTGACATGACAGAACTGCATGGAACCAAGGGGCCACTGTGACACAATGGAGCTTTTGGAAACCAAGGAGACCATTGTGACATGGTGGAAGATGATTGAACCAACAGGTAAGGCCACATGGAATCATGGTGCCATGGTGACACTCTGTAGCTTTCTCAAACTTAGGAGATTTTTGTGGCATGATGGAAGATGATTGAACTCAGAGGTAAGGCCACATGGAGACAAGGAGGCACTTTGACATGACGAAGGCAAGGATTCCGCTGTGGCCTGACTGAACCACATGGAACCAAGGAGCCACTGTGACACAGGGGAGTTTTTTCAAACTCAGGAGACCATTGTGACATGATGGAAGATGATGGAACTCACAGGTAGAGCCACATTAAAATGAGGAGCCATGGTGACACTGTAGAGCTTTGCAATCCAAGGAGACTATTATGACATGATGGCAGATGATTGAACTCAGAGGTAAGGCCACATGGAGACAAGGAGGCATTGTGACATGAAGAAAGCAAGGATTCCACTGTGGCCTAACTGAACCACATGGCACCAAGGAGCCACTGTGACACATTGGAGCTTTTTCAGACCAAGAAGACCATTGTGACATGATGGAAGATGATTGAACTCACAGGTAAGGCCACATTCATTCAAGGAGTCGATTTGACACGAAGAAAGCAAGGATTCCATTGTGACACGACAGATCCGCATGGCGCATGGAAGCAAGAGGCCACTGTGACACATTTGATCTTTTTCAGACCAAGGAGACAATTGTGACATGATGGAAGATGTTTGAACCAACAGGTAAGGCCACATGGAACGGAGGAGCCATGGTGACACTCTGTAGAGCTTTTTCAATCCAAGGAGACTATTATGACATGATGGCAGATGATTGAACTCACAGGTATGGCCACATGCAGACAAGGAGGCATTGTGACATGAAGAAAGCAAGGATTCCATTGTGGCCTAACTGAACCACTTGAAACCAAGGGGCCGGCTGCTGTGACACAGTGGAACTTTTTCAGACCAAGGAGACCATTGTGACATGATGGAAGATGATTGAACCAACAGGTAAGGCCCCATGGAATGAAGGAGCCCTGGTGACACTGTAGAGCTTTTTCAAGCCAAGGATATTATGGTGACGTGATGGAAGACGATTGAACTCAGAGGTAAGGCCACATGGAGCCAAGGAGGCACTGTGACATGACGAAAGCAAGGATTCCATTGCGGCCTAAGAGGACATCATGGAACCATGGAGCCACTGTGACACAGTGGAGCTTTTTCAAACTCAGGAGATGATTGTGACATGATGGCAGAAGATTGAACAAACAGGCAAAGCCACATGCAGTCAAGGAGTCGTTTTGATATGAAGAAAGCAAGGACTCCATTGTGACACGACAGATCCGCATGGCGCATGGAACCAAGGGGCCACAGTTACACAGTGGAGCTTTTTGAGACCAAGGAGTCATTGTGACATGATGGAAGATGCTGAAACCAACAGGCAAGGCCACATGCAGCCAGGGGCCATTGTGACATGAAGAAAGCAAGGATTCCATTGTGACATGACAGAACTGCATGGAACCAAGGGGCCACTGTGACACAATGGAGCTTTTGGAAACCAAGGAGACCATTGTGACATGGTGGAAGATGATTGAACCAACAGGTAAGGCCACAAGGAATCATGGCGCCATGGTGACACTCTGTAGCTTTCTCAAACTCAGGAGATTATTGTGTCATGATGGAAGATGATTGAACTCAGAGGTAAGGCCACATGGAGCCAAGGAGGCATTGTGACATGAAGAAAGCAAGGATTCCACTGTGGCCCAACTGAACCACATGGAACCAAGGAGCCACTGTGACACATTGGAGCTTTTTCAGACCAAGGAGACCATTGTGACGTGATGGAAGATGATTGAACTCACAGGTAAGGCCGCATTCATTCAAGGAGTCGATTTGACACGAAGAATGCAAGGACTCCTATGTGACACGACAGATCCGCATGGCGCATGGAACCAAGGGGCCACAGTTACACAGTGGAGCTTTTTGAGACCAAGGAATCATTGTGACATGATGGAAGATGCTGAAACCAACAGGCAAGGCCACATGGAGCCAAGAGCCATTGTGACATGAAGAAAGCACATTTAACATTGGGACATGACAGAACTGCATGGAACCAAGGGGCCACTGTGACACAATGGAGCTTTTGGAAACCAAGGAGACCATTGTGACATGGTGGAAGATGATTGAACCAACAGGTAAGGCCACATGGAATCATGGCGCCATGGTGACACTCTGTAGCTTTCTCAAACCAAGGAGATTTTTGTGACATGATGGAAGATGATTGAACTCAGAGGTAAGGCCACATGGAGACAAGGAGGCACTTTGACATGACGAAGGCAAGGATTCCACTGTGGCCTGACTGAACCACATGGAACCAAGGAGCCACTGTGACACAGGGGAGTTTTTTCAAACTCAGGAGACCATTGTGACATGATGGAAGATGATGGAACTCACAGGTAGGGCCACATTAAAATGAGGAGCCATGGTGACACTGTAGAGCTTTGCAATCCAAGGAGACTATTATGACATGATGGCAGATGATTGCACTCAGAGGTAAGGCCACATGGAGACAAGGAGGCATTGTGACATGAAGAAAGCAAGGATTCCAGAGGTGCCTAATAGAACCACATCGAACCAAGGAGTCACTGTGACACAGTGGAGCTTTTTAAGGCCAAGGCGACCATTGCGACACAATGGAAGTGATTGAACACACAGGTAAGGCCACTTGAAGCCAAGCAGCCGTTCTCACACAAAGAAAGCAAGGATTCCATTGTGACACGACAGATCCGCATGGCGCATGGAAGCAAGAGGCCACTGTGACACATTGGAGCTTTTTCCGACAAAGGAGACCATTGTGACATGATGGAAGAAGATTAAACCAACAGGTAAGGCCACATGGAACGGAGGAGCCATGGTGACACTCTGTAGAGCTTTTTCAATCCAAGGAGACTATTATGACATGATGGCAGATGATTGAACTCACAGGTAAGGCCACATGCAGACGAGGTATTGTGACATGAAGAAAGCAAGGATTCCATTGTGGCCTAACTGAACCACTTGAAACCAAGGGGCCGGCTGCTGTGACACAGTGGAACTTTTTCAGACCCAGGAGACCATTGTGACATGATGGAAGATGATTGAACCAACAGGTAAGGCCCCATGGAATGAAGGAGCCCTGGTGACACACTAGAGCTTTTTCAAGCCATGGATATTATGGTGACGTGATGGAAGATGATTGAACTCAGAGGTAAGGCCACATGGAGCCAAGGAGGCACTGTGACATGACGAAAGCAAGGATTCCATTGCGGCCTAAGAGAACATCATGGAACCATGGAGCCACTGTGACACAGTGGAGTTTTTTCAAACTCAGGAGATGATTGTGACATGATGGCAGATGATTGAACAAACAGGCACGGCCACATGCAGTCAAGGAGTCGTTTTGATATGAAGAAAGCAAGGACTCCATTGTGACACGACAGAACCGCATGGCGCATGGAACCAAGAGGCCACTGTGACACATTGGAGCTTTTTCAGACCAAGGAGACCATTATGACATGATGGAAGAAGAATAAAGCAACAGGTAAGGCCACATGGAGCCAAGGAGGCATTGTGACATGACGAAGGCAAGGATTCCACTGTGGCCTGACTGAACCACATGGAACCAAGGAGCCACTGTGACACAGGGGAGTTTTTTCAAACTCAGGAGACGATTGTGACATGATGGAAGATGAATGAACTCACAGGTAGGGCCACATTAAAATGAGGAGCCATGGTGACACAGTAGAGCTTTTCCAATCCAAGGAGACTATTATGACATGATGGCAGATGATTGAACTCAGAGGTAAGGCCACATGGAGCCAAGGAGGCATTGTGACATGAAGAAAGCAAGGATTCCATTGTGGTTTAACAGAACCACATGGAACCAAGGAGCCACTGTGACACAGTGGTGGTTTTTCAGACCAAGGAGTCAATTGGGACATGGTGGAAGATGATTGAACTCACAGGTAAGGCCACAAGCAGCCAAGGAGTCGTTTTGACACGAAGAATGCAAGGACTCCTATGTGACACGACAGATCCGCATGGCGCATGGAACCAAGGGGCCACAGTTACACAGTGGAGCTTTTTGAGACCAAGGAGTCATTGTGACATGATGGAAGATGCTGAAACCAACAGGCAAGGCCACATGGAGCCAAGGGCCATTGTGACATGAAGAAAGCAAGGATTCCATTGTGACATGACAGAACTGCATGGAACCAAGGGGCCACTGTGACACAATGGAGCTTTTGGAAACCAAGGAGACCATTGTGACATGGTGGAAGATGATTGAACCAACAGGTAAGGCCACATGGAATCATGGTGCCATGGTGACACTCTGTAGCTTTCTCAAACTTAGGAGATTTTTGTGGCATGATGGAAGATGATTGAACTCAGAGGTAAGGCCACATGGAGACAAGGAGGCACTTTGACATGACGAAGGCAAGGATTCCGCTGTGGCCTGACTGAACCACATGGAACCAAGGAGCCACTGTGACACAGGGGAGTTTTTTCAAACTCAGGAGACCATTGTGACATGATGGAAGATGATGGAACTCACAGGTAGAGCCACATTAAAATGAGGAGCCATGGTGACACTGTAGAGCTTTGCAATCCAAGGAGACTATTATGACATGATGGCAGATGATTGAACTCAGAGGTAAGGCCACATGGAGACAAGGAGGCATTGTGACATGAAGAAAGCAAGGATTCCACTGTGGCCTAACTGAACCACATGGCACCAAGGAGCCACTGTGACACATTGGAGCTTTTTCAGACCAAGAAGACCATTGTGACATGATGGAAGATGATTGAACTCACAGGTAAGGCCACATTCATTCAAGGAGTCGATTTGACACGAAGAAAGCAAGGATTCCATTGTGACACGACAGATCCGCATGGCGCATGGAAGCAAGAGGCCACTGTGACACATTTGATCTTTTTCAGACCAAGGAGACAATTGTGACATGATGGAAGATGTTTGAACCAACAGGTAAGGCCACATGGAACGGAGGAGCCATGGTGACACTCTGTAGAGCTTTTTCAATCCAAGGAGACTATTATGACATGATGGCAGATGATTGAACTCACAGGTATGGCCACATGCAGACAAGGAGGCATTGTGACATGAAGAAAGCAAGGATTCCATTGTGGCCTAACTGAACCACTTGAAACCAAGGGGCCGGCTGCTGTGACACAGTGGAACTTTTTCAGACCAAGGAGACCATTGTGACATGATGGAAGATGATTGAACCAACAGGTAAGGCCCCATGGAATGAAGGAGCCCTGGTGACACTGTAGAGCTTTTTCAAGCCAAGGATATTATGGTGACGTGATGGAAGACGATTGAACTCAGAGGTAAGGCCACATGGAGCCAAGGAGGCACTGTGACATGACGAAAGCAAGGATTCCATTGCGGCCTAAGAGGACATCATGGAACCATGGAGCCACTGTGACACAGTGGAGCTTTTTCAAACTCAGGAGATGATTGTGACATGATGGCAGAAGATTGAACAAACAGGCAAAGCCACATGCAGTCAAGGAGTCGTTTTGATATGAAGAAAGCAAGGACTCCATTGTGACACGACAGATCCGCATGGCGCATGGAACCAAGGGGCCACAGTTACACAGTGGAGCTTTTTGAGACCAAGGAGTCATTGTGACATGATGGAAGATGCTGAAACCAACAGGCAAGGCCACATGCAGCCAGGGGCCATTGTGACATGAAGAAAGCAAGGATTCCATTGTGACATGACAGAACTGCATGGAACCAAGGGGCCACTGTGACACAATGGAGCTTTTGGAAACCAAGGAGACCATTGTGACATGGTGGAAGATGATTGAACCAACAGGTAAGGCCACAAGGAATCATGGCGCCATGGTGACACTCTGTAGCTTTCTCAAACTCAGGAGATTATTGTGTCATGATGGAAGATGATTGAACTCAGAGGTAAGGCCACATGGAGACGAGGAGGCATTGTGACATGAAGAAAGCAAGGATTCCACTGTGGCCCAACTGAACCACATGGAACCAAGGAGCCACTGTGACACATTGGAGCTTTTTCAGACCAAGGAGACCATTGTGACGTGATGGAAGATGATTGAACCTACAGGTTAGTCCACATACATTCAAGGAGTCGATTTGATATGAAGAAAGCAAGGACTCGTTGTGACACAACAGACCCACATGGCGCATGGAACCAAGTGGCCACTGTGACACATTGGAGCTTATTCAGACTAAGGAGTCAGTGTGACATGATGGAAGATGCTGAAACCAACAGGCAAGGCCACATGGAGCCAAGAGCCATTGTGACATGAAGAAAGCACATTTAACATTGGGACATGACAGAACTGCATGGAACCAAGGGGCCACTGTGACACAATGGAGCTTTTGGAAACCAAGGAGACCATTGTGACATGGTGGAAGATGATTGAACCAACAGGTAAGGCCACATGGAATCATGGCGCCATGGTGACACTCTGTAGCTTTCTCAAACCAAGGAGATTTTTGTGACATGATGGAAGATGATTGAACTCAGAGGTAAGGCCACATGGAGACAAGGAGGCACTTTGACATGACAAAGGCAAGGATTCCACTGTGGCCTGACTGAACCACATGGAACCAAGGAGCCACTGTGACACAGGGGAGTTTTTTCAAACTCAGGAGACCATTGTGACATGATGGAAGATGATAGAACTCACAGGTAGGGCCACATTAAAATGAGGAGCCATGGTGACACTGTAGAGCTTTGCCATCCAAGGAGACTATTATGACATGATGGCAGATGATTGAACTCAGAGGTAAGGCCACATGGAGACAAGGAGGCATTGTGACATGAAGAAAGCAAGGATTCCAGTGGTGCCTAATAGAACCACATCGAACCAAGGAGTCACTGTGACATAGTGGAGCTTTTTAAGGCCAAGGAGACCATTGCGACACAATGGAAGTGATTGAACACACAGGTAAGGCCACTTGAAGCCAAGCAGCCGTTCTCACACAAAGAAAGCAAGGATTCCATTGTGACACGACAGATCCGCATGGCGCATGGAACCAAGGGGCCACAGTTACACAGTGGAGCTTTTTGAGACCAAGGAGTCATTGTGACATGATGGAAGATGCTGAAACCAACAGGCAAGGCCACATGGAGCCAGGGGCCATTGTGACATGAAGAAAGCAAGGATTCCATTGTGACATGACAGAACTGCATGGAACCAAGGGGACACTGTGACACAATGGAGCTTTTGGAAACCAAGGAGACCATTGTGACATGGTGGAAGATGATTGAACCAACAGGTAAGGCCACATGGAACGGAGGAGCCATGGTGACACTGTAGAGCTTTTTCAATCCAAGGAGACTATTATGACATGATGGCAGATGATTGAACTCACAGGTAAGGCCACATGGAGACGAGGAGGCATTGTGACATGAAGAAAGCAAGGATTCCATTGTGGCCTAACTGAACCACATGAAACTAAGAGGCCGGCCGCTGTGACACAGTGGAACTTTTTCAGACCCAGGAGACCATTGTGACATGATGGAAGATGATTGAACCAACAGGTAAGGCCCCATGGAATGAAGCAGCCTTGGTGACACTGTAGAGCTTTTTCAAGCCAAGGAGATTATGGTGACGTGATGGAAGATGATTGAACTCAGAGGTAAGGCCACATGGAGCCAAGGAGGCACTGTGACATGACGAAAGCAAGGATTCCATTGTGGCCTAAGAGAACATCATGGAACCATGGAGCCACTGTGACACAGTGGAGTTTTTTCAAACGCAGGAGATGATTGTGACATGATGGCAGATGATTGAACAAACAGGTAAGGCCACATGCAGTCAAGGAGTTGTTTTGATATGAAGAAAGCAAGGACTCCATTGTGACACGACAGAACCGCATGGCGCATGGAACCAAGAGGCCACTGTGACACATTGGAGCTTTTTCAGACCAAGGAGACCATTATGACATGATGGAAGAAGAATAAACCAACAGGTAAGGCCACATGGAGCCAAGGAGGCATTGTGACATGACGAAGGCAAGGATTCCACTGTGGCCTGACTGAACCACATGGAACCAAGGAGCCACTGTGACACAGGGGAGTTTTTTCAAACTCAGGAGACCATTGTGACATGATGGAAGATGATTGAACTCACAGGTAGGGCCACATTAAAATGAGGAGCCATGGTGACACTGTAGAGCTTTGCAATCCAAGGAGACTATTATGACATGATGGCAGATGATTGAACTCAGAGGTAAGGCCACATGGAGACAAGGAGGCATTGTGACATGAAGAAAGCAAGGATTCCACTGTGGCCTAACAGAACCACATGGAACCAAGGAGCCACTGGGACACAGAGGAGCTTTTTCAGTCCAAGGAGACCGTTGGGACATGATGGAAGATGATTGAACTCACAGGTAAGGCAACATGGAGCCAAGTATTATTTTTGACACGAAAAAAGCAAGGACTCCTTTGTGACATGACAGAACCGCATGGCGCGTGGAACCAAGGGGCCACTGTTACACAGTGGAGCTTTTTCAAACCAAGGAGTTATTGTGATATGATGGAAGATGATTGAACCAACAGGTAAGGCCCCATGGAATGAAGGAGCCCTGGTGACACTCTAGAGCTTTTTCAAGCCAAGGAGATTATGGTGACGTGATGGAAGATGATTGAACTCAGAGGGAAGGCCACATGGAGCCAAGGAGGCACTTTGACATGACGAAAGCAAGGATTCCATTGTGGCCTAAGTGAACCTGATGGAACCAAGGAGCCACTGTGACACAGTGGGGTTTTTTCAAACTCAGGAGACGATTGTGACATGATGGAAGAAGCTGAAACCAACAGGCAAGGCCACATGGAGCCAAGGGCCATTGTGACATGAAGAAAGCAAGGATTCCATTGTGACATGACAGAACTGCATGGAACCAAGGGGCCACTGTGACACAATGGAGCTTTTGGAAACCAAGGAGACCATTGTGACATGGTGGAAGATGATTGAACCAACAGGTAAGGCCACAAGGAATCATGGCGCCATGGTGACACTCTGTAGCTTTCTCAAACTCAGGAGATTATTGTGTCATGATGGAAGATGATTGAACTCAGAGGTAAGGCCACATGGAGCCAAGGAGGCATTGTGACATGAAGAAAGCAAGGATTCCACTGTGGCCCAACTGAACCACATGGAACCAAGGAGCCACTGTGACACATTGGAGCTTTTTCAGACCAAGGAGACCATTGTGACGTGATGGAAGATGATTGAACTCACAGGTAAGGCCGCATTCATTCAAGGAGTCGATTTGACACGAAGAATGCAAGGACTCCTATGTGACACGACAGATCCGCATGGCGCATGGAACCAAGGGGCCACAGTTACACAGTGGAGCTTTTTGAGACCAAGGAATCATTGTGACATGATGGAAGATGCTGAAACCAACAGGCAAGGCCACATGGAGCCAAGAGCCATTGTGACATGAAGAAAGCACATTTAACATTGGGACATGACAGAACTGCATGGAACCAAGGGGCCACTGTGACACAATGGAGCTTTTGGAAACCAAGGAGACCATTGTGACATGGTGGAAGATGATTGAACCAACAGGTAAGGCCACATGGAATCATGGCGCCATGGTGACACTCTGTAGCTTTCTCAAACCAAGGAGATTTTTGTGACATGATGGAAGATGATTGAACTCAGAGGTAAGGCCACATGGAGACAAGGAGGCACTTTGACATGACGAAGGCAAGGATTCCACTGTGGCCTGACTGAACCACATGGAACCAAGGAGCCACTGTGACACAGGGGAGTTTTTTCAAACTCAGGAGACCATTGTGACATGATGGAAGATGATGGAACTCACAGGTAGGGCCACATTAAAATGAGGAGCCATGGTGACACTGTAGAGCTTTGCAATCCAAGGAGACTATTATGACATGATGGCAGATGATTGAACTCAGAGGTAAGGCCACATGGAGACAAGGAGGCATTGTGACATGAAGAAAGCAAGGATTCCAGAGGTGCCTAATAGAACCACATCGAACCAAGGAGTCACTGTGACACAGTGGAGCTTTTTAAGGCCAAGGCGACCATTGCGACACAATGGAAGTGATTGAACACACAGGTAAGGCCACTTGAAGCCAAGCAGCCGTTCTCACACAAAGAAAGCAAGGATTCCATTGTGACACGACAGATCCGCATGGCGCATGGAAGCAAGAGGCCACTGTGACACATTGGAGCTTTTTCCGACAAAGGAGACCATTGTGACATGATGGAAGAAGATTAAACCAACAGGTAAGGCCACATGGAACGGAGGAGCCATGGTGACACTCTGTAGAGCTTTTTCAATCCAAGGAGACTATTATGACATGATGGCAGATGATTGAACTCACAGGTAAGGCCACATGCAGACGTGGCATTGTGACATGAAGAAAGCAAGGATTCCATTGTGGCCTAACTGAACCACTTGAAACCAAGGGGCCGGCTGCTGTGACACAGTGGAACTTTTTCAGACCCAGGAGACCATTGTGACATGATGGAAGATGATTGAACCAACAGGTAAGGCCCCATGGAATGAAGGAGCCCTGGTGACACTCTAGAGCTTTTTCAAGCCATGGATATTATGGTGACGTGATGGAAGATGATTGAACTCAGAGGTAAGGCCACATGGAGCCAAGGAGGCACTGTGACATGACGAAAGCAAGGATTCCATTGCGGCCTAAGAGAACATCATGGAACCATGGAGCCACTGTGACACAGTGGAGTTTTTTCAAACTCAGGAGATGATTGTGACATGATGGCAGATGATTGAACAAACAGGCACGGCCACATGCAGTCAAGGAGTCGTTTTGATATGAAGAAAGCAAGGACTCCATTGTGACGCGACAGAACCGCATGGCGCATGGAACCAAGAGGCCACTGTGACACATTGGAGCTTTTTCAGACCAAGGAGACCATTATGACATGATGGAAGAAGAATAAAGCAACAGGTAAGGCCACATGGAGCCAAGGAGGCATTGTGACATGACGAAGGCAAGGATTCCACTGTGGCCTGACTGAACCACATGGAACCAAGGAGCCACTGTGACACAGGGGAGTTTTTTCAAACTCAGGAGACGATTGTGACATGATGGAAGATGAATGAACTCACAGGTAGGGCCACATTAAAATGAGGAGCCATGGTGACACAGTAGAGCTTTTCCAATCCAAGGAGACTATTATGACATGATGGCAGATGATTGAACTCAGAGGTAAGGCCACATGGAGCCAAGGAGGCATTGTGACATGAAGAAAGCAAGGATTCCATTGTGGTTTAACAGAACCACATGGAACCAAGGAGCCACTGTGACACAGTGGTGGTTTTTCAGACCAAGGAGTCAATTGGGACATGGTGGAAGATGATTGAACTCACAGGTAAGGCCACAAGCAGCCAAGGAGTCGTTTTGACACGAAGAATGCAAGGACTCCTATGTGACACGACAGATCCGCATGGCGCATGGAACCAAGGGGCCACAGTTACACAGTGGAGCTTTTTGAGACCAAGGAGTCATTGTGACATGATGGAAGATGCTGAAACCAACAGGCAAGGCCACATGGAGCCAAGGGCCATTGTGACATGAAGAAAGCAAGGATTCCATTGTGACATGACAGAACTGCATGGAACCAAGGGGCCACTGTGACACAATGGAGCTTTTGGAAACCAAGGAGACCATTGTGACATGGTGGAAGATGATTGAACCAACAGGTAAGGCCACATGGAATCATGGTGCCATGGTGACACTCTGTAGCTTTCTCAAACTTAGGAGATTTTTGTGGCATGATGGAAGATGATTGAACTCAGAGGTAAGGCCACATGGAGACAAGGAGGCACTTTGACATGACGAAGGCAAGGATTCCGCTGTGGCCTGACTGAACCACATGGAACCAAGGAGCCACTGTGACACAGGGGAGTTTTTTCAAACTCAGGAGACCATTGTGACATGATGGAAGATGATGGAACTCACAGGTAGAGCCACATTAAAATGAGGAGCCATGGTGACACTGTAGAGCTTTGCAATCCAAGGAGACTATTATGACATGATGGCAGATGATTGAACTCAGAGGTAAGGCCACATGGAGACAAGGAGGCATTGTGACATGAAGAAAGCAAGGATTCCACTGTGGCCTAACTGAACCACATGGCACCAAGGAGCCACTGTGACACATTGGAGCTTTTTCAGACCAAGAAGACCATTGTGACATGATGGAAGATGATTGAACTCACAGGTAAGGCCACATTCATTCAAGGAGTCGATTTGACACGAAGAAAGCAAGGATTCCATTGTGACACGACAGATCCGCATGGCGCATGGAAGCAAGAGGCCACTGTGACACATTTGATCTTTTTCAGACCAAGGAGACAATTGTGACATGATGGAAGATGTTTGAACCAACAGGTAAGGCCACATGGAACGGAGGAGCCATGGTGACACTCTGTAGAGCTTTTTCAATCCAAGGAGACTATTATGACATGATGGCAGATGATTGAACTCACAGGTATGGCCACATGCAGACAAGGAGGCATTGTGACATGAAGAAAGCAAGGATTCCATTGTGGCCTAACTGAACCACTTGAAACCAAGGGGCCGGCTGCTGTGACACAGTGGAACTTTTTCAGACCAAGGAGACCATTGTGACATGATGGAAGATGATTGAACCAACAGGTAAGGCCCCATGGAATGAAGGAGCCCTGGTGACACTGTAGAGCTTTTTCAAGCCAAGGATATTATGGTGACGTGATGGAAGACGATTGAACTCAGAGGGAAGGCCACATGGAGCCAAGGAGGCACTGTGACATGACGAAAGCAAGGATTCCATTGCGGCCTAAGAGGACATCATGGAACCATGGAGCCACTGTGACACAGTGGAGCTTTTTCAAACTCAGGAGATGATTGTGACATGATGGCAGAAGATTGAACAAACAGGCAAAGCCACATGCAGTCAAGGAGTCGTTTTGATATGAAGAAAGCAAGGACTCCATTGTGACACGACAGATCCGCATGGCGCATGGAACCAAGGGGCCACAGTTACACAGTGGAGCTTTTTGAGACCAAGGAGTCATTGTGACATGATGGAAGATGCTGAAACCAACAGGCAAGGCCACATGCAGCCAGGGGCCATTGTGACATGAAGAAAGCAAGGATTCCATTGTGACATGACAGAACTGCATGGAACCAAGGGGCCACTGTGACACAATGGAGCTTTTGGAAACCAAGGAGACCATTGTGACATGGTGGAAGATGATTGAACCAACAGGTAAGGCCACAAGGAATCATGGCGCCATGGTGACACTCTGTAGCTTTCTCAAACTCAGGAGATTATTGTGTCATGATGGCAGATGATTGAACTCAGAGGTAAGGCCACATGGAGACGAGGAGGCATTGTGACATGAAGAAAGCAAGGATTCCACTGTGGCCCAACTGAACCACATGGAACCAAGGAGCCACTGTGACACATTGGAGCTTTTTCAGACCAAGGAGACCATTGTGACGTGATGGAAGATGATTGAACCTACAGGTTAGTCCACATACATTCAAGGAGTCGATTTGATATGAAGAAAGCAAGGACTCGTTGTGACACAACAGACCCACATGGCGCATGGAACCAAGTGGCCACTGTGACACATTGGAGCTTATTCAGACTAAGGAGTCAGTGTGACATGATGGAAGATGCTGAAACCAACAGGAAAGGCCACATGGAATCATGGCGCCATGGTGACACTGTAGAGCTTTTTCAATCCAAGGAGGCAATTATGACATGATGTCAAATGATTGAACTCAGAGGTAAGGCCAAATGGAGCCAAGGAGGCATTTTGACATGAAGAAAGCAAGGATTCCACTGTGGCCTAACAGAACCACATGGAAGCAAGAAGGCACTGGGACACAGTGGAGCTTTTTCAGTCCAAGGAGACGATTGTGACATGATGGAAGATGATTGTACTCACAGGTAAGGCTACACGGAGCCAAGTATTATTTTTGACACGAAAAAAGCAAGGACTCCATTGTGACATGTGAGAACCGTATGGCGCGTGGAACCAAGGGGCCACTGTTACACAGTGGAGCTTTTTCAGACCAAGGAGTTATTGTGATATGATGGAAGATGATTAAACTAACAGATAAGGCCCCATGGAATTAAGGAGCCCTGGTGACACTGTAGAGCTTTTTCAAGCCAAGGAGATTATGGTAGCGTGATGGAAGATGGCTGAACGCAGAGGTAAAGGCCACATGGAGCCAAGGAGGCACTTTGACATGACGAAAGCAAGGATTCCGCTGTGGCCTAAGTGAACCTGATGGAACCAAGAAGCCACTGTGACACAGTGGGGTTTTTTCAAACTCAGGAGACGATTGTGACATGATAGAAGATGATTGAACACACAGGTAAGGCCACATGGCGCCAAGCAGCCGTTTTCACACAAAGAAAGCAAGGACTCCATTGTGACACGACAGATCCGCATGGCGCATGGAACCAAGGGGCCACAGTTACACAGTGGAGCTTTTTGA
This sequence comes from Anomalospiza imberbis, assembly GCF_031753505.1. Lineage (NCBI taxonomy): Eukaryota > Metazoa > Chordata > Aves > Passeriformes > Viduidae > Anomalospiza > Anomalospiza imberbis. The sequence continues at coordinate 75,717 of NW_027099369.1, forward strand.
GAGCAAGGAGTCATTGTGACATGATGGAAGATGCTGAAACCAACAGGCAAGGCCACATGCAGCCAGGGGCCATTGTGACATGAAGAAAGCAAGGATTCCATTGTGACATGACAGAACTGCATGGAACCAAGGGGCCACTGTGACACAATGGAGCTTTTGGAAACCAAGGAGACCATTGTGACATGGTGGAAGATGATTGAACCAACAGGTAAGGCCACAAGGAATCATGGCGCCATGGTGACACTCTGTAGCTTTCTCAAACTCAGGAGATTATTGTGTCATGATGGAAGATGATTGAACTCAGAGGTAAGGCCACATGGAGCCAAGGAGGCATTGTGACATGAAGAAAGCAAGGATTCCACTGTGGCCCAACTGAACCACATGGAACCAAGGAGCCACTGTGACACATTGGAGCTTTTTCAGACCAAGGAGACCATTGTGACGTGATAGAAGATGATTGAACTCACAGGTAAGGCCACATTCATTCAAGGAGTCGATTTGACACGAAGAATGCAAGGACTCCTATGTGACATGACAGATCCGCATGGCGCATGGAACCAAGGGGCCACAGTTACACAGTGGAGCTTTTTGAGACCAAGGAGTCATTGTGACATGATGGAAGATGCTGAAACCAACAGGCAAGGCCACATGGAGCCAAGAGCCATTGTGACATGAAGAAAGCACATTTAACATTGGGACATGACAGAACTGCATGGAACCAAGGGGCCACTGTGACACAATGGAGCTTTTGGAAACCAAGGAGACCATTGTGACATGGTGGAAGATGATTGAACCAACAGGTAAGGCCACATGGAATCATGGCGCCATGGTGACACTCTGTAGCTTTCTCAAACCAAGGAGATTTTTGTGACATGATGGAAGATGATTGAACTCAGAGGTAAGGCCACATGGAGACAAGGAGGCACTTTGACATGACGAAGGCAAGGATTCCACTGTGGCCTGACTGAACCACATGGAACCAAGGAGCCACTGTGACACAGGGGAGTTTTTTCAAACTCAGGAGACGATTGTGACATGATGGAAGATGATAGAACTCACAGGTAGGGCCACATTAAAATGAGGAGCCATGGTGACACTGTAGAGCTTTGCAATCCAAGGAGACTATTATGACATGATGGCAGATGATTGAACTCAGAGGTAAGGCCACATGGAGACAAGGAGGCATTGTGACATGAAGAAAGCAAGGATTCCAGTGGTGCCTAATAGAACCACATCGAACCAAGGAGTCACTGTGACATAGTGGAGCTTTTTAAGGCCAAGGAGACCATTGCGACACAATGGAAGTGATTGAACACACAGGTAAGGCCACTTGAAGCCAAGCAGCCGTTCTCACACAAAGAAAGCAAGGATTCCATTGTGACACGACAGATCCGCATGGCGCATGGAACCAAGGGGCCACAGTTACACAGTGGAGCTTTTTGAGACCAAGGAGTCATTGTGACATGATGGAAGATGCTGAAACCAACAGGCAAGGCCACATGGAGCCAGGGGCCATTGTGACATGAAGAAAGCAAGGATTCCATTGTGACATGACAGAACTGCATGGAACCAAGGGGACACTGTGACACAATGGAGCTTTTGGAAACCAAGGAGACCATTGTGACATGGTGGAAGATGATTGAACCAACAGGTAAGGCCACATGGAACGGAGGAGCCATGGTGACACTCTGTAGAGCTTTTTCAATCCAAGGAGACTATTATGACATGATGGCAGATGATTGAACTCACAGGTAAGGCCACATGGAGACGAGGAGGCATTGTGACATGAAGAAAGCAAGGATTCCATTGTGGCCTAACTGAACCACATGAAACTAAGAGGCCGGCCGCTGTGACACAGTGGAACTTTTTCAGACCCAGGAGACCATTGTGACATGATGGAAGATGATTGAACCAACAGGTAAGGCCCCATGGAATGAAGCAGCCTTGGTGACACTGTAGAGCTTTTTCAAGCCAAGGAGATTATGGTGACGTGATGGAAGATGATTGAACTCAGAGGTAAGGCCACATGGAGCCAAGGAGGCACTGTGACATGACGAAAGCAAGGATTCCATTGTGGCCTAAGAGAACATCATGGAACCATGGAGCCACTGTGACACAGTGGAGTTTTTTCAAACGCAGGAGATGATTGTGACATGATGGCAGATGATTGAACAAACAGGTAAGGCCACATGCAGTCAAGGAGTTGTTTTGATATGAAGAAAGCAAGGACTCCATTGTGACACGACAGAACCGCATGGCGCATGGAACCAAGAGGCCACTGTGACACATTGGAGCTTTTTCAGACCAAGGAGACCATTATGACATGATGGAAGAAGAATAAACCAACAGGTAAGGCCACATGGAGCCAAGGAGGCATTGTGACATGACGAAGGCAAGGATTCCACTGTGGCCTGACTGAACCACATGGAACCAAGGAGCCACTGTGACACAGGGGAGTTTTTTCAAACTCAGGAGACCATTGTGACATGATGGAAGATGATTGAACTCACAGGTAGGGCCACATTAAAATGAGGAGCCATGGTGACACTGTAGAGCTTTGCAATCCAAGGAGACTATTATGACATGATGGCAGATGATTGAACTCAGAGGTAAGGCCACATGGAGACAAGGAGGCATTGTGACATGAAGAAAGCAAGGATTCCACTGTGGCCTAACAGAACCACATGGAACCAAGGAGCCACTGGGACACAGAGGAGCTTTTTCAGTCCAAGGAGACCGTTGGGACATGATGGAAGATGATTGAACTCACAGGTAAGGCAACATGGAGCCAAGTATTATTTTTGACACGAAAAAAGCAAGGACTCCTTTGTGACATGACAGAACCGCATGGCGCGTGGAACCAAGGGGCCACTGTTACACAGTGGAGCTTTTTCAAACCAAGGAGTTATTGTGATATGATGGAAGATGATTGAACCAACAGGTAAGGCCCCATGGAATGAAGGAGCCCTGGTGACACTCTAGAGCTTTTTCAAGCCAAGGAGATTATGGTGACGTGATGGAAGATGATTGAACTCAGAGGGAAGGCCACATGGAGCCAAGGAGGCACTTTGACATGACGAAAGCAAGGATTCCATTGTGGCCTAAGTGAACCTGATGGAACCAAGGAGCCACTGTGACACAGTGGGGTTTTTTCAAACTCAGGAGACGATTGTGACATGATGGAAGAAGCTGAAACCAACAGGCAAGGCCACATGGAGCCAAGGGCCATTGTGACATGAAGAAAGCAAGGATTCCATTGTGACATGACAGAACTGCATGGAACCAAGGGGCCACTGTGACACAATGGAGCTTTTGGAAACCAAGGAGACCATTGTGACATGGTGGAAGATGATTGAACCAACAGGTAAGGCCACAAGGAATCATGGCGCCATGGTGACACTCTGTAGCTTTCTCAAACTCAGGAGATTATTGTGTCATGATGGAAGATGATTGAACTCAGAGGTAAGGCCACATGGAGCCAAGGAGGCATTGTGACATGAAGAAAGCAAGGATTCCACTGTGGCCCAACTGAACCACATGGAACCAAGGAGCCACTGTGACACATTGGAGCTTTTTCAGACCAAGGAGACCATTGTGACGTGATGGAAGATGATTGAACTCACAGGTAAGGCCGCATTCATTCAAGGAGTCGATTTGACACGAAGAATGCAAGGACTCCTATGTGACACGACAGATCCGCATGGCGCATGGAACCAAGGGGCCACAGTTACACAGTGGAGCTTTTTGAGACCAAGGAATCATTGTGACATGATGGAAGATGCTGAAACCAACAGGCAAGGCCACATGGAGCCAAGAGCCATTGTGACATGAAGAAAGCACATTTAACATTGGGACATGACAGAACTGCATGGAACCAAGGGGCCACTGTGACACAATGGAGCTTTTGGAAACCAAGGAGACCATTGTGACATGGTGGAAGATGATTGAACCAACAGGTAAGGCCACATGGAATCATGGCGCCATGGTGACACTCTGTAGCTTTCTCAAACCAAGGAGATTTTTGTGACATGATGGAAGATGATTGAACTCAGAGGTAAGGCCACATGGAGACAAGGAGGCACTTTGACATGACGAAGGCAAGGATTCCACTGTGGCCTGACTGAACCACATGGAACCAAGGAGCCACTGTGACACAGGGGAGTTTTTTCAAACTCAGGAGACCATTGTGACATGATGGAAGATGATAGAACTCACAGGTAGGGCCACATTAAAATGAGGAGCCATGGTGACACTGTAGAGCTTTGCAATCCAAGGAGACTATTATGACATGATGGCAGATGATTGCACTCAGAGGTAAGGCCACATGGAGACAAGGAGGCATTGTGACATGAAGAAAGCAAGGATTCCAGAGGTGCCTAATAGAACCACATCGAACCAAGGAGTCACTGTGACACAGTGGAGCTTTTTAAGGCCAAGGCGACCATTGCGACACAATGGAAGTGATTGAACACACAGGTAAGGCCACTTGAAGCCAAGCAGCCGTTCTCACACAAAGAAAGCAAGGATTCCATTGTGACACGACAGATCCGCATGGCGCATGGAAGCAAGAGGCCACTGTGACACATTGGAGCTTTTTCCGACAAAGGAGACCATTGTGACATGATGGAAGAAGATTAAACCAACAGGTAAGGCCACATGGAACGGAGGAGCCATGGTGACACTCTGTAGAGCTTTTTCAATCCAAGGAGACTATTATGACATGATGGCAGATGATTGAACTCACAGGTAAGGCCACATGCAGACGAGGCATTGTGACATGAAGAAAGCAAGGATTCCATTGTGGCCTAACTGAACCACTTGAAACCAAGGGGCCGGCTGCTGTGACACAGTGGAACTTTTTCAGACCCAGGAGACCATTGTGACATGATGGAAGATGATTGAACCAACAGGTAAGGCCCCATGGAATGAAGGAGCCCTGGTGACACTCTAGAGCTTTTTCAAGCCATGGATATTATGGTGACGTGATGGAAGATGATTGAACTCAGAGGTAAGGCCACATGGAGCCAAGGAGGCACTGTGACATGACGAAAGCAAGGATTCCATTGCGGCCTAAGAGAACATCATGGAACCATGGAGCCACTGTGACACAGTGGAGTTTTTTCAAACTCAGGAGATGATTGTGACATGATGGCAGATGATTGAACAAACAGGCACGGCCACATGCAGTCAAGGAGTCGTTTTGATATGAAGAAAGCAAGGACTCCATTGTGACACGACAGAACCGCATGGCGCATGGAACCAAGAGGCCACTGTGACACATTGGAGCTTTTTCAGACCAAGGAGACCATTATGACATGATGGAAGAAGAATAAAGCAACAGGTAAGGCCACATGGAGCCAAGGAGGCATTGTGACATGACGAAGGCAAGGATTCCACTGTGGCCTGACTGAACCACATGGAACCAAGGAGCCACTGTGACACAGGGGAGTTTTTTCAAACTCAGGAGACGATTGTGACATGATGGAAGATGAATGAACTCACAGGTAGGGCCACATTAAAATGAGGAGCCATGGTGACACAGTAGAGCTTTTCCAATCCAAGGAGACTATTATGACATGATGGCAGATGATTGAACTCAGAGGTAAGGCCACATGGAGCCAAGGAGGCATTGTGACATGAAGAAAGCAAGGATTCCATTGTGGTTTAACAGAACCACATGGAACCAAGGAGCCACTGTGACACAGTGGTGGTTTTTCAGACCAAGGAGTCAATTGGGACATGGTGGAAGATGATTGAACTCACAGGTAAGGCCACAAGCAGCCAAGGAGTCGTTTTGACACGAAGAATGCAAGGACTCCTATGTGACACGACAGATCCGCATGGCGCATGGAACCAAGGGGCCACAGTTACACAGTGGAGCTTTTTGAGACCAAGGAGTCATTGTGACATGATGGAAGATGCTGAAACCAACAGGCAAGGCCACATGGAGCCAAGGGCCATTGTGACATGAAGAAAGCAAGGATTCCATTGTGACATGACAGAACTGCATGGAACCAAGGGGCCACTGTGACACAATGGAGCTTTTGGAAACCAAGGAGACCATTGTGACATGGTGGAAGATGATTGAACCAACAGGTAAGGCCACATGGAATCATGGTGCCATGGTGACACTCTGTAGCTTTCTCAAACTTAGGAGATTTTTGTGGCATGATGGAAGATGATTGAACTCAGAGGTAAGGCCACATGGAGACAAGGAGGCACTTTGACATGACGAAGGCAAGGATTCCGCTGTGGCCTGACTGAACCACATGGAACCAAGGAGCCACTGTGACACAGGGGAGTTTTTTCAAACTCAGGAGACCATTGTGACATGATGGAAGATGATGGAACTCACAGGTAGAGCCACATTAAAATGAGGAGCCATGGTGACACTGTAGAGCTTTGCAATCCAAGGAGACTATTATGACATGATGGCAGATGATTGAACTCAGAGGTAAGGCCACATGGAGACAAGGAGGCATTGTGACATGAAGAAAGCAAGGATTCCACTGTGGCCTAACTGAACCACATGGCACCAAGGAGCCACTGTGACACATTGGAGCTTTTTCAGACCAAGAAGACCATTGTGACATGATGGAAGATGATTGAACTCACAGGTAAGGCCACATTCATTCAAGGAGTCGATTTGACACGAAGAAAGCAAGGATTCCATTGTGACACGACAGATCCGCATGGCGCATGGAAGCAAGAGGCCACTGTGACACATTTGATCTTTTTCAGACCAAGGAGACAATTGTGACATGATGGAAGATGTTTGAACCAACAGGTAAGGCCACATGGAACGGAGGAGCCATGGTGACACTCTGTAGAGCTTTTTCAATCCAAGGAGACTATTATGACATGATGGCAGATGATTGAACTCACAGGTATGGCCACATGCAGACAAGGAGGCATTGTGACATGAAGAAAGCAAGGATTCCATTGTGGCCTAACTGAACCACTTGAAACCAAGGGGCCGGCTGCTGTGACACAGTGGAACTTTTTCAGACCAAGGAGACCATTGTGACATGATGGAAGATGATTGAACCAACAGGTAAGGCCCCATGGAATGAAGGAGCCCTGGTGACACTGTAGAGCTTTTTCAAGCCAAGGATATTATGGTGACGTGATGGAAGACGATTGAACTCAGAGGTAAGGCCACATGGAGCCAAGGAGGCACTGTGACATGACGAAAGCAAGGATTCCATTGCGGCCTAAGAGGACATCATGGAACCATGGAGCCACTGTGACACAGTGGAGCTTTTTCAAACTCAGGAGATGATTGTGACATGATGGCAGAAGATTGAACAAACAGGCAAAGCCACATGCAGTCAAGGAGTTGTTTTGATATGAAGAAAGCAAGGACTCCATTGTGACACGACAGATCCGCATGGCGCATGGAACCAAGGGGCCACAGTTACACAGTGGAGCTTTTTGAGACCAAGGAGTCATTGTGACATGATGGAAGATGCTGAAACCAACAGGCAAGGCCACATGCAGCCAGGGGCCATTGTGACATGAAGAAAGCAAGGATTCCATTGTGACATGACAGAACTGCATGGAACCAAGGGGCCACTGTGACACAATGGAGCTTTTGGAAACCAAGGAGACCATTGTGACATGGTGGAAGATGATTGAACCAACAGGTAAGGCCACAAGGAATCATGGCGCCATGGTGACACTCTGTAGCTTTCTCAAACTCAGGAGATTATTGTGTCATGATGGAAGATGATTGAACTCAGAGGTAAGGCCACATGGAGACGAGGAGGCATTGTGACATGAAGAAAGCAAGGATTCCACTGTGGCCCAACTGAACCACATGGAACCAAGGAGCCACTGTGACACATTGGAGCTTTTTCAGACCAAGGAGACCATTGTGACGTGATGGAAGATGATTGAACCTACAGGTTAGTCCACATACATTCAAGGAGTCGATTTGATATGAAGAAAGCAAGGACTCGTTGTGACACAACAGACCCACATGGCGCATGGAACCAAGTGGCCACTGTGACACATTGGAGCTTATTCAGACTAAGGAGTCAGTGTGACATGATGGAAGATGCTGAAACCAACAGGAAAGGCCACATGGAATCATGGCGCCATGGTGACACTGTAGAGCTTTTTCAATCCAAGGAGGCAATTATGACATGATGTCAAATGATTGAACTCAGAGGTAAGGCCAAATGGAGCCAAGGAGGCATTTTGACATGAAGAAAGCAAGGATTCCACTGTGGCCTAACAGAACCACATGGAAGCAAGAAGGCACTGGGACACAGTGGAGCTTTTTCAGTCCAAGGAGACGATTGTGACATGATGGAAGATGATTGTACTCACAGGTAAGGCTACACGGAGCCAAGTATTATTTTTGACACGAAAAAAGCAAGGACTCCATTGTGACATGTGAGAACCGTATGGCGCGTGGAACCAAGGGGCCACTGTTACACAGTGGAGCTTTTTCAGACCAAGGAGTTATTGTGATATGATGGAAGATGATTAAACTAACAGATAAGGCCCCATGGAATTAAGGAGCCCTGGTGACACTGTAGAGCTTTTTCAAGCCAAGGAGATTATGGTAGCGTGATGGAAGATGGCTGAACGCAGAGGTAAAGGCCACATGGAGCCAAGGAGGCACTTTGACATGACGAAAGCAAGGATTCCGCTGTGGCCTAAGTGAACCTGATGGAACCAAGGAGCCACTGTGACACAGTGGGGTTTTTTCAAACTCAGGAGACGATTGTGACATGATAGAAGATGATTGAACACACAGGTAAGGCCACATGGCGCCAAGCAGCCGTTTTCACACAAAGAAAGCAAGGACTCCATTGTGACACAACAGATCCGCATGGCGCATGGAACCAAGGGGCCACAGTTACACAGTGGAGCTTTTTGAGAGCAAGGAGTCATTGTGACATGATGGAAGATGCTGAAACCAACAGGCAAGGCCACATGCAGCCAGGGGCCATTGTGACATGAAGAAAGCAAGGATTCCATTGTGACATGACAGAACTGCATGGAACCAAGGGGCCACTGTGACACAATGGAGCTTTTGGAAACCAAGGAGACCATTGTGACATGGTGGAAGATGATTGAACCAACAGGTAAGGCCACAAGGAATCATGGCGCCATGGTGACACTCTGTAGCTTTCTCAAACTCAGGAGATTATTGTGTCATGATGGAAGATGATTGAACTCAGAGGTAAGGCCACATGGAGCCAAGGAGGCATTGTGACATGAAGAAAGCAAGGATTCCACTGTGGCCCAACTGAACCACATGGAACCAAGGAGCCACTGTGACACATTGGAGCTTTTTCAGACCAAGGAGACCATTGTGACGTGATGGAAGATGATTGAACTCACAGGTAAGGCCACATTCATTCAAGGAGTCGATTTGACACGAAGAATGCAAGGACTCCTATGTGACACGACAGATCCGCATGGCGCATGGAACCAAGGGGCCACAGTTACACAGTGGAGCTTTTTGAGACCAAGGAGTCATTGTGACATGATGGAAGATGCTGAAACCAACAGGCAAGGCCACATGGAGCCAAGAGCCATTGTGACATGAAGAAAGCACATTTAACATTGGGACATGACAGAACTGCATGGAACCAAGGGGCCACTGTGACACAATGGAGCTTTTGGAAACCAAGGAGACCATTGTGACATGGTGGAAGATGATTGAACCAACAGGTAAGGCCACATGGAATCATGGCGCCATGGTGACACTCTGTAGCTTTCTCAAACCAAGGAGATTTTTGTGACATGATGGAAGATGATTGAACTCAGAGGTAAGGCCACATGGAGACAAGGAGGCACTTTGACATGACGAAGGCAAGGATTCCACTGTGGCCTGACTGAACCACATGGAACCAAGGAGCCACTGTGACACAGGGGAGTTTTTTCAAACTCAGGAGACCATTGTGACATGATGGAAGATGATGGAACTCACAGGTAGGGCCACATTAAAATGAGGAGCCATGGTGACACTGTAGAGCTTTGCAATCCAAGGAGACTATTATGACACGATGGCAGATGATTGCACTCAGAGGTAAGGCCACTTGGAGACAAGGAGGCATTGTGACATGAAGAAAGCAAGGATTCCAGAGGTGCCTAATAGAACCACATCGAACCAAGGAGTCACTGTGACACAGTGGAGCTTTTTAAGGCCAAGGAGACCATTGCGACACAATGGAAGTGATTGAACACACAGGTAAGGCCACTTGAAGCCAAGCAGCCGTTCTCACACAAAGAAAGCAAGGATTCCATTGTGACACGACAGATCCGCATGGCGCATGGAACCAAGGGGCCACAGTTACACAGTGGAGCTTTTTGAGACCAAGGAGTCATTGTGACATGATGGAAGAAGATTAAACCAACAGGTAAGGCCACATGGAACGGAGGAGCCATGGTGACACTCTGTAGAGCTTTTTCAATCCAAGGAGACTATTATGACATGATGGCAGATGATTGAACTCACAGGTAAGGCCACATGGAGACGAGGAGGCATTGTGACATGAAGAAAGCAAGGATTCCATTGTGGCCTAACTGAACCACATGAAACTAAGGGGCCGGCCGCTGTGACACAGTGGAACTTTTTCAGACCCAGGAGACCATTGTGACATGATGGAAGATGATTGAACCAACAGGTAAGGCCCCATGGAATGAAGGAGCCTTGGTGACACTGTAGAGCTTTTTCAAGCCAAGGAGATTATGGTGACGTGATGGAAGATGATTGAACTCAGAGGTAAGGCCACATGGAGCCAAGGAGGCACTGTGACATGACGAAAGCAAGGATTCCATTGCGGCCTAAGAGAACATCATGGAACCATGGAGCCACTGTGACACAGTGGAGTTTTTTCAAACTCAGGAGATGATTGTGACATGATGGCAGATGATTGAACAAACAGGCAAGGCCACATGCAGTCAAGGAGTCGTTTTGATATGAAGAAAGCAAGGACTCCATTGTGACACGACAGAACCGCATGGCGCATGGAACCAAGAGGCCACTGTGACACATTGGAGCTTTTTCAGACCAAGGAGACCATTGTGACGTGATGGAAGATGATTGAACTCACAGGTAAGGCCACATTCATTCAAGGAGTCGATTTGACACGAAGAATGCAAGGACTCCTATGTGACACGACAGATCCGCATGGCGCATGGAACCAAGGGGCCACAGTTACACAGTGGAGCTTTTTGAGACCAAGGAGTCATTGTGACATGATGGAAGATGCTGAAACCAACAGGCAAGGCCACATGGAGCCAAGAGCCATTGTGACATGAAGAAAGCACATTTAACATTGGGACATGACAGAACTGCATGGAACCAAGGGGCCACTGTGACACAATGGAGCTTTTGGAAACCAAGGAGACCATTGTGACATGGTGGAAGATGATTGAACCAACAGGTAAGGCCACATGGAATCATGGCGCCATGGTGACACTCTGTAGCTTTCTCAAACCAAGGAGATTTTTGTGACATGATGGAAGATGATTGAACTCAGAGGTAAGGCCACATGGAGACAAGGAGGCACTTTGACATGACAAAGGCAAGGATTCCACTGTGGCCTGACTGAACCACATGGAACCAAGGAGCCACTGTGACACAGGGGAGTTTTTTCAAACTCAGGAGACCATTGTGACATGATGGAAGATGATAGAACTCACAGGTAGGGCCACATTAAAATGAGGAGCCATGGTGACACTGTAGAGCTTTGCAATCCAAGGAGACTATTATGACATGATGGCAGATGATTGAACTCAGAGGTAAGGCCACATGGAGACAAGGAGGCATTGTGACATGAAGAAAGCAAGGATTCCAGTGGTGCCTAATAGAACCACATCGAACCAAGGAGTCACTGTGACATAGTGGAGCTTTTTAAGGCCAAGGAGACCATTGCGACACAATGGAAGTGATTGAACACACAGGTAAGGCCGCTTGAAGCCAAGCAGCCGTTCTCACACAAAGAAAGCAAGGATTCCATTGTGACACGACAGATCCGCATGGCGCATGGAACCAAGGGGCCACAGTTACACAGTGGAGCTTTTTGAGACCAAGGAGTCATTGTGACATGATGGAAGATGCTGAAACCAACAGGCAAGGCCACATGCAGCCAGGGGCCATTGTGACATGAAGAAAGCAAGGATTCCATTGTGACATGACAGAACTGCATGGAACCAAGGGGACACTGTGACACAATGGAGCTTTTGGAAACCAAGGAGACCATTGTGACATGGTGGAAGATGATTGAACCAACAGGTAAGGCCACATGGAACGGAGGAGCCATGGTGACACTCTGTAGAGCTTTTTCAATCCAAGGAGACTATTATGACATGATGGCAGATGATTGAACTCACAGGTATGGCCACATGCAGACGAGGAGGCATTGTGACATGAAGAAAGCAAGGATTCCATTGTGGCCTAACTGAACCACATGAAACTAAGAGGCCGGCCGCTGTGACACAGTGGAACTTTTTCAGACCCAGGAGACCATTGTGACATGATGGAAGATGATTGAACCAACAGGTAAGGCCCCATGGAATGAAGGAGCCTTGGTGACACTGTAGAGCTTTTTCAAGCCAAGGAGATTATGGTGACGTGATGGAAGATGATTGAACTCAGAGGTAAGGCCACATGGAGCCAAGGAGGCACTGTGACATGACGAAAGCAAGGATTCCATTGTGGCCTAAGAGAACATCATGGAACCATGGAGCCACTGTGACACAGTGGAGTTTTTTCAAACTCAGGAGATGATTGTGACATGATGGCAGATGATTGAACAAACAGGTAAGGCCACATGCAGTCAAGGAGTTGTTTTGATATGAAGAAAGCAAGGACTCCATTGTGACATGTGAGAACCGTATGGCGCATGGAACCAAGAGGCCACTGTGACACATTGGAGCTTTTTCAGACCAAGGAGACCATTATGACATGATGGAAGAAGAATAAACCAACAGGTAAGGCCACATGGAGCCAAGGAGGCATTGTGACATGACGAAGGCAAGGATTCCACTGTGGCCTGACTGAACCACATGGAACCAAGGAGCCACTGTGACACAGGGGAGTTTTTTCAAACTCAGGAGACGATTGTGACATGATGGAAGATGATTGAACTCACAGGTAGGGCCACATTAAAATGAGGAGCCATGGTGACACTGTAGAGCTTTGCAATTCAAGGAGACTATTATGACATGATGGCAGATGATTGAACTCAGAGGTAAGGCCACATGGAGACAAGGAGGCATTGTGACATGAAGAAAGCAAGGATTCCACTGTGGCCCAACTGAACCACATGGAACCAAGGAGCCACTGTGACACATTGGAGCTTTTTCAGACCAAGGAGACCATTGTGACGTGATGGAAGATGATTGAACCTACAGGTTAGTCCACATACATTCAAGGAGTCGATTTGATATGAAGAAAGCAAGGACTCGTTGTGACACAACAGACCCACATGGCGCATGGAACCAAGTGGCCACTGTGACACATTGGAGCTTATTCAGACTAAGGAGTCAGTGTGACATGATGGAAGATGCTGAAACCAACAGGAAAGGCCACATGGAATCATGGCGCCATGGTGACACTGTAGAGCTTTTTCAATCCAAGGAGGCAATTATGACATGATGTCAAATGATTGAACTCAGAGGTAAGGCCAAATGGAGCCAAGGAGGCATTTTGACATGAAGAAAGCAAGGATTCCACTGTGGCCTAACAGAACCACATGGAAGCAAGGAGGCACTGGGACACAGTGGAGCTTTTTCAGTCCAAGGAGACGATTGTGACATGATGGAAGATGATTGTACTCACAGGTAAGGCCACACGGAGCCAAGTATTATTTTTGACACGAAAAAAGCAAGGACTCCATTGTGACATGTGAGAACCGTATGGCGCGTGGAACCAAGGGGCCACTGTTACACAGTGGAGCTTTTTCAGACCAAGGAGTTATTGTGATATGATGGAAGATGATTAAACTAACAGATAAGGCCCCATGGAATTAAGGAGCCCTGGTGACACTGTAGAGCTTTTTCAAGCCAAGGAGATTATGGTAGCGTGATGGAAGATGGCTGAACGCAGAGGTAAAGGCCACATGGAGCCAAGGAGGCACTTTGACATGACGAAAGCAAGGATTCCGCTGTGGCCTAAGTGAACCTGATGGAACCAAGGAGCCACTGTGACACAGTGGGGTTTTTTCAAACTCAGGAGACGATTGTGACATGATAGAAGATGATTGAACACACAGGTAAGGCCACATGGCGCCAAGCAGCCGTTTTCACACAAAGAAAGCAAGGACTCCATTGTGACACGACAGATCCGCATGGCGCATGGAACCAAGGGGCCACAGTTACACAGTGGAGCTTTTTGAGAGCAAGGAGTCATTGTGACATGATGGAAGATGCTGAAACCAACAGGCAAGGCCACATGCAGCCAGGGGCCATTGTGACATGAAGAAAGCAAGGATTCCATTGTGACATGACAGAACTGCATGGAACCAAGGGGCCACTGTGACACAATGGAGCTTTTGGAAACCAAGGAGACCATTGTGACATGGTGGAAGATGATTGAACCAACAGGTAAGGCCACAAGGAATCATGGCGCCATGGTGACACTCTGTAGCTTTCTCAAACTCAGGAGATTATTGTGTCATGATGGAAGATGATTGAACTCAGAGGTAAGGCCACATGGAGACGAGGAGGCATTGTGACATGAAGAAAGCAAGGATTCCACTGTGGCCCAACTGAACCACATGGAACCAAGGAGCCACTGTGACACATTGGAGCTTTTTCAGACCAAGGAGACCATTGTGACGTGATGGAAGATGATTGAACCTACAGGTTAGTCCACATACATTCAAGGAGTCGATTTGATATGAAGAAAGCAAGGACTCGTTGTGACACAACAGACCCACATGGCGCATGGAACCAAGTGGCCACTGTGACACATTGGAGCTTATTCAGACTAAGGAGTCAGTGTGACATGATGGAAGATGCTGAAACCAACAGGAAAGGCCACATGGAATCATGGCGCCATGGTGACACTGTAGAGCTTTTTCAATCCAAGGAGGCAATTATGACATGATGTCAAATGATTGAACTCAGAGGTAAGGCCAAATGGAGCCAAGGAGGCATTTTGACATGAAGAAAGCAAGGATTCCACTGTGGCCTAACAGAACCACATGGAAGCAAGGAGGCACTGGGACACAGTGGAGCTTTTTCAGTCCAAGGAGACGATTGTGACATGATGGAAGATGATTGTACTCACAGGTAAGGCCACACGGAGCCAAGTATTATTTTTGACACGAAAAAAGCAAGGACTCCATTGTGACATGTGAGAACCGTATGGCGCGTGGAACCAAGGGGCCACTGTTACACAGTGGAGCTTTTTCAGACCAAGGAGTTATTGTGATATGATGGAAGATGATTAAACTAACAGATAAGGCCCCATGGAATTAAGGAGCCCTGGTGACACTGTAGAGCTTTTTCAAGCCAAGGAGATTATGGTAGCGTGATGGAAGATGGCTGAACGCAGAGGTAAAGGCCACATGGAGCCAAGGAGGCACTTTGACATGACGAAAGCAAGGATTCCGCTGTGGCCTAAGTGAACCTGATGGAACCAAGGAGCCACTGTGACACAGTGGGGTTTTTTCAAACTCAGGAGACGATTGTGACATGATAGAAGATGATTGAACACACAGGTAAGGCCACATGGCGCCAAGCAGCCGTTTTCACACAAAGAAAGCAAGGACTCCATTGTGACACGACAGATCCGCATGGCGCATGGAACCAAGGGGCCACAGTTACACAGTGGAGCTTTTTGAGAGCAAGGAGTCATTGTGACATGATGGAAGATGCTGAAACCAACAGGCAAGGCCACATGCAGCCAGGGGCCATTGTGACATGAAGAAAGCAAGGATTCCATTGTGACATGACAGAACTGCATGGAACCAAGGGGCCACTGTGACACAATGGAGCTTTTGGAAACCAAGGAGACCATTGTGACATGGTGGAAGATGATTGAACCAACAGGTAAGGCCACAAGGAATCATGGCGCCATGGTGACACTCTGTAGCTTTCTCAAACTCAGGAGATTATTGTGTCATGATGGAAGATGATTGAACTCAGAGGTAAGGCCACATGGAGACGAGGAGGCATTGTGACATGAAGAAAGCAAGGATTCCACTGTGGCCCAACTGAACCACATGGAACCAAAGAGCCACTGTGACACATTGGAGCTTTTTCAGACCAAGGAGACCATTGTGACGTGATGGAAGATGATTGAACCTACAGGTTAGTCCACATACATTCAAGGAGTCGATTTGATATGAAGAAAGCAAGGACTCGTTGTGACACAACAGACCCACATGGCGCATGGAACCAAGTGGCCACTGTGACACATTGGAGCTTATTCAGACTAAGGAGTCAGTGTGACATGATGGAAGATGCTGAAACCAACAGGAAAGGCCACATGGAATCATGGCGCCATGGTGACACTGTAGAGCTTTTTCAATCCAAGGAGGCAATTATGACATGATGTCAAATGATTGAACTCAGAGGTAAGGCCAAATGGAGCCAAGGAGGCATTTTGACATGAAGAAAGCAAGGATTCCACTGTGGCCTAACAGAACCACATGGAAGCAAGGAGGCACTGGGACACAGTGGAGCTTTTTCAGTCCAAGGAGACGATTGTGACATGATGGAAGATGATTGTACTCACAGGTAAGGCCACACGGAGCCAAGTATTATTTTTGACACGAAAAAAGCAAGGACTCCATTGTGACATGAGAGAACCGCATGGCGCGTGGAACCAAGGGGCCACTGTTACACAGTGGAGCTTTTTCAGACCAAGGAGTTATTATGATATGATGGAAGATGATTAAACTAACAGATAAGGCCCCATGGAATTAAGGAGCCCTGGTGACACTGTAGAGCTTTTTCAAGCCAAGGAGATTATGGTAGCGTGATGGAAGATGGCTGAACGCAGAGGTAAAGGCCACATGGAGCCAAGGAGGCACTTTGACATGACGAAAGCAAGGATTCCGCTGTGGCCTAAGTGAACCTGATGGAACCAAGGAGCCACTGTGACACAGTGGGGTTTTTTCAAACTCAGGAGACGATTGTGACATGATAGAAGATGATTGAACACACAGGTAAGGCCACATGGCGGCAAGCAGCCGTTTTCACACAAAGAAAGCAAGGACTCCTATGTGACACGACAGATCCGCATGGCGCATGGAACCAAGGGGCCACAGTTACACAGTGGAGCTTTTTGAGAGCAAGGAGTCATTGTGACATGATGGAAGATGCTGAAACCAACAGGCAAGGCCACATGCAGCCAGGGGCCATTGTGACATGAAGAAAGCAAGGATTCCATTGTGACATGACAGAACTGCATGGAACCAAGGGGCCACTGTGACACAATGGAGCTTTTGGAAACCAAGGAGACCATTGTGACATGGTGGAAGATGATTGAACCAACAGGTAAGGCCACAAGGAATCATGGCGCCATGGTGACACTCTGTAGCTTTCTCAAACTCAGGAGATTATTGTGTCATGATGGAAGATGATTGAACTCAGAGGTAAGGCCACATGGAGCCAAGGAGGCATTGTGACATGAAGAAAGCAAGGATTCCACTGTGGCCCAACTGAACCACATGGAACCAAGGAGCCACTGTGACACATTGGAGCTTTTTCAGACCAAGGAGACCATTGTGACGTGATGGAAGATGATTGAACCTACAGGTTAGTCCACATACATTCAAGGAGTCGATTTGATATGAAGAAAGCAAGGACTCGTTGTGACACAACAGACCCACATGGCGCATGGAACCAAGTGGCCACTGTGACACATTGGAGCTTATTCAGACTAAGGAGTTATTGTGACATGATGGAAGATGATTAAACCAACAGGAAAGGCCACATGGAATCATGGCGCCATGGTGACACTGTAGAGCTTTTTCAATCCAAGGAGGCAATTATGACATGATGTCAAATGATTGAACTCAGAGGTAAGGCCAAATGGAGCCAAGGAGGCATTTTGACATGAAGAAAGCAAGGATTCCACTGTGGCCTAACAGAACCACATGGAAGCAAGGAGGCACTGGGACACAGAGGAGCTTTTCCAGTCCAAGGAGACGATTGTGACATGATGGAAGATGATTGTACTCACAGGTAAGGCCACACGGAGCCAAGTATTATTTTTGACACGAAAAAAGCAAGGACTCCATTGTGACATGAGAGAACCGCATGGCGCGTGGAACCAAGGGGCCACTGTTACACAGTGGAGCTTTTTCAGACCAAGGAGTTATTGTGATATGATGGAAGATGATTAAACTAACAGATAAGGCCCCATGGAATTAAGGAGCCCTGGTGACACTGTAGAGCTTTTTCAAGCCAAGGAGATTATGGTAGCGTGATGGAAGATGGCTGAACGCAGAGGTAAAGGCCACATGGAGCCAAGGAGGCCCTTTGACATGACGAAAGCAAGGATTCCGCTGTGGCCTAAGTGAACCTGATGGAACCAAGGAGCCACTGTGACACAGTGGGGTTTTTTCAAACTCAGGAGACGATTGTGACATGATAGAAGATGATTGAACACACAGGTAAGGCCACATGGCGGCAAGCAGCCGTTTTCACACAAAGAAAGCAAGGACTCCTATGTGACACGACAGATCCGCATGGCGCATGGAACCAAGGGGCCACAGTTACACAGTGGAGCTTTTTGAGAGCAAGGAGTCATTGTGACATGATGGAAGATGCTGAAACCAACAGGCAAGGCCACATGGAGCCAAGGGCCATTGTGACATGAAGAAAGCAAGGATTCCATTGTGACATGACAGAACTGCATGGAACCAAGGGGCCACTGTGACACAATGGAGCTTTTGGAAACCAAGGAGACCATTGTGATATGGTGGAAGATGATTGAACCAACAGGTAAGGCCACAAGGAATCATGGCGCCATGGTGACACTCTGTAGCTTTCTCAAACCAAGGAGATTATTGTGTCATGATGGAAGATGATTGAACTCAGAGGTAAGGCCACATGGAGCCAAGGAGGCATTTTGACATGAAGAAAGCAAGGATTCCACTGTGGCCTAACTGAACCACATGGAACCAAGGAGCCATTGTGACACAGTGGGGTTTTTTCAAACTCAGGAGACGATTGTGACATGATGGCAGATGATTGAACAAACAGGCCAGGCCACATGCAGCCAAGGAGTCGTTTTGATATGAAGAAAGCAAGGACTCCATTGTGACACGACAGAACCGCATGGCGCATGGAACCAAGAGGCCACTGTGACACATTGGAGCTTTTTCAGACTAAGGAGTTATTGTGACATGATGGAAGATGATTAAACCAACAGGTAAGGCCACATGGAGTCAAGGAGGAGCCATGGTGACACTGTAGGGCTTTTGCAATCCAAGGAGACTATTATGACATGATGGCAGATGATTGAACCAACAGGTAAGGACACATGGAGCCAAGGAGGCATTGTGACATGAAGAAAGTAAGGATTCCATTGCGGCCTAAGACAACCACATGGAACCTAGGAGCCACTGTGACACAGTGGAGGTTTTTCAGACCAAAGACCATTGTGACATGATGGAAGATGATTGAACTCACTGGTAAGGCCACATGGAGCCAAGGAGTCGTTTTGACACGAGGAATGCAAGGACTCCATTGTGACACAACAGAACCACATGGCACATGGAACCAAGGGGCCACTGTGACACAGTGGAGCTTTTTCAGACCAAGGAGTTATTGTGATATGATGGAAGATGATTAAACCAACAGGTAAGGCCACATGGAGCCCAGGAGCCATTCTGATACGAAGAAAGCAAGATTTCCATTGTGACATGAGAGAACCGCATGGAACTAAGGGGCCACTGTGACACAGTGGTGCTTTTTGAAATCAAGGAGACCATTGTGACATGGTGGAAAGTGATTGAACCAACAGGAAAGGCCACATGGAATCACGGAGTTATGGTGACACTCTGGAGCTTTCTCAAACCAAGGAGATTATTGTGAAATGATGGAAGATGACTGAACTCGAAGGTAAGGCCACATGGAGCCAAGGAGGCATTGTGACATGAAGAAAGCAAGGATTCCACTGTGGCCCAACTGAACCACATGGAAGCAAGGAGCCACTGCGACACAGAAGACCTTTTTCAGACCAAGGAGTCCATTGTGATATGATGGAAGATGATTGATCTCACAGGTAAGGCCACATGCAGCCAAGGATTCGTTTTGACATGAAGAAAGCAAGGACTCGTTGTGACTCTACAGAGCCACATGGCGCATGGAACCAAGGGGCCACCTGACGCAGTGGAGCTTTTTCAGACCAAGGAGTTATAGTGACATGATGGAAGATGATTGAACTCACAGGTAGGGCCACATGGAATCATGGCGCCATGGTGACACTGTAGAGCTTTTACAATTCAAGGAGACTATTATGACATGATGTCAGATGATTGAATCAACAGGTAAGGCCACATGGAGCCAAGGAGGCATTGTGACATGAAGAAAGCAGGGATTCCATTGAGGCCTAACAGAACCACATGGAACCAAGGAGCCACTGTGACACAGTAGAGGTTTTTCAGTCCAAGTAGACCATTGTGACATGATGGAAGATTATTACACCTCCATGTAAGGCCACATGGAATGGAGGAGCCATGGTGGCATAGTAGAGCTTTTTCAATCCAAGGAGACTATGCTGACGTGATGGTTGAACACAAACGTAAAGGCCACATGGAGCCAAGGAGGCATTGTGACATGAAGAAAGCAAGGATTCCATTGTGGAATACAGAACTGAATGGAAGCACGGGGCCATGGCGATAAACCAAGGAACCCTTTGTGACATGATCGAAGATGATGGAAACCATATGATAGGATACCTGGAGCCAAGGATCCATTGTGTCACAGTGGAGCTTTTTCAGACCAAGGAATTATTGTGACATGATGGAAGATGATTGAACTCACAGGTAAGGCCACATGCAGTCAAGGAGTCGATTTGACACGAAGAAAGCAAGGATTCCATTGTGACACGACAGATCCGCATGGCGCATGGAAGCAAGAGGCCACTGTGACACATTTGATCTTTTTCAGACCAAGGAGACAATTGTGACATGATGGAAGATGTTTGAACCAACAGGTAAGGCCACATGGAACGGAGGAGCCATGGTGACACTCTGTAGAGCTTTTTCAATCCAAGGAGACTATTATGACATGATGGCAGATGATTGAACTCACAGGTATGGCCACATGCAGACAAGGAGGCATTGTGACATGAAGAAAGCAAGGATTCCATTGTGGCCTAACTGAACCACTTGAAACCAAGGGGCCGGCTGCTGTGACACAGTGGAACTTTTTCAGACCAAGGAGACCATTGTGACATGATGGAAGATGATTGAACCAACAGGTAAGGCCCCATGGAATGAAGGAGCCCTGGTGACACTGTAGAGCTTTTTCAAGCCAAGGATATTATGGTGACGTGATGGAAGACGATTGAACTCAGAGGTAAGGCCACATGGAGCCAAGGAGGCACTGTGACATGACGAAAGCAAGGATTCCATTGCGGCCTAAGAGGACATCATGGAACCATGGAGCCACTGTGACACAGTGGAGCTTTTTCAAACTCAGGAGATGATTGTGACATGATGGCAGAAGATTGAACAAACAGGCAAAGCCACATGCAGTCAAGGAGTCGTTTTGATATGAAGAAAGCAAGGACTCCATTGTGACACGACAGATCCGCATGGCGCATGGAACCAAGGGGCCACAGTTACACAGTGGAGCTTTTTGAGACCAAGGAGTCATTGTGACATGATGGAAGATGCTGAAACCAACAGGCAAGGCCACATGCAGCCAGGGGCCATTGTGACATGAAGAAAGCAAGGATTCCATTGTGACATGACAGAACTGCATGGAACCAAGGGGCCACTGTGACACAATGGAGCTTTTGGAAACCAAGGAGACCATTGTGACATGGTGGAAGATGATTGAACCAACAGGTAAGGCCACAAGGAATCATGGCGCCATGGTGACACTCTGTAGCTTTCTCAAACTCAGGAGATTATTGTGTCATGATGGAAGATGATTGAACTCAGAGGTAAGGCCACATGGAGCCGAGGAGGCATTGTGACATGAAGAAAGCAAGGATTCCACTGTGGCCCAACTGAACCACATAGAACCAAGGAGCCACTGTGACACATTGGAGCTTTTTCAGACCAAGGAGACCATTGTGACGTGATGGAAGATGATTGAACCTACAGGTTAGTCCACATACATTCAAGGAGTCGATTTGATATGAAGAAAGCAAGGACTCGTTGTGACACAACAGACCCACATGGCGCATGGAACCAAGTGGCCACTGTGACACATTGGAGCTTATTCAGACTAAGGAGTCAGTGTGACATGATGGAAGATGCTGAAACCAACAGGAAAGGCCACATGGAATCATGGCGCCATGGTGACACTGTAGAGCTTTTTCAATCCAAGGAGGCAATTATGACATGATGTCAAATGATTGAACTCAGAGGTAAGGCCAAATGGAGCCAAGGAGGCATTTTGACATGAAGAAAGCAAAGATTCCACTGTGGCCTAACAGAACCACATGGAAGCAAGAAGGCACTGGGACACAGTGGAGCTTTTTCAGTCCAAGGAGACGATTGTGACATGATGGAAGATGATTGTACTCACAGGTAAGGCTACACGGAGCCAAGTATTATTTTTGACACGAAAAAAGCAAGGACTCCATTGTGACATGTGAGAACCGTATGGCGCGTGGAACCAAGGGGCCACTGTTACACAGTGGAGCTTTTTCAGACCAAGGAGTTATTGTGATATGATGGAAGATGATTAAACTAACAGATAAGGCCCCATGGAATTAAGGAGCCCTGGTGACACTGTAGAGCTTTTTCAAGCCAAGGAGATTATGGTAGCGTGATGGAAGATGGCTGAACGCAGAGGTAAAGGCCACATGGAGCCAAGGAGGCACTTTGACATGACGAAAGCAAGGATTCCGCTGTGGCCTAAGTGAACCTGATGGAACCAAGGAGCCACTGTGACACAGTGGGGTTTTTTCAAACTCAGGAGACGATTGTGACATGATAGAAGATGATTGAACACACAGGTAAGGCCACATGGCGCCAAGCAGCCGTTTTCACACAAAGAAAGCAAGGACTCCATTGTGACACGACAGATCCGCATGGCGCATGGAACCAAGGGGCCACAGTTACACAGTGGAGCTTTTTGAGAGCAAGGAGTCATTGTGACATGATGGAAGATGCTGAAACCAACAGGCAAGGCCACATGCAGCCAGGGGCCATTGTGACATGAAGAAAGCAAGGATTCCATTGTGACATGACAGAACTGCATGGAACCAAGGGGCCACTGTGACACAATGGAGCTTTTGGAAACCAAGGAGACCATTGTGACATGGTGGAAGATGATTGAACCAACAGGTAAGGCCACAAGGAATCATGGCGCCATGGTGACACTCTGTAGCTTTCTCAAACTCAGGAGATTATTGTGTCATGATGGAAGATGATTGAACTCAGAGGTAAGGCCACATGGAGCCAAGGAGGCATTGTGACATGAAGAAAGCAAGGATTCCACTGTGGCCCAACTGAACCACATGGAACCAAGGAGCCACTGTGACACATTGGAGCTTTTTCAGACCAAGGAGACCATTGTGACGTGATGGAAGATGATTGAACTCACAGGTAAGGCCACATTCATTCAAGGAGTCGATTTGACACGAAGAATGCAAGGACTCCTATGTGACACGACAGATCCGCATGGCGCATGGAACCAAGGGGCCACAGTTACACAGTGGAGCTTTTTGAGACCAAGGAGTCATTGTGACATGATGGAAGATGCTGAAACCAACAGGCAAGGCCACATGGAGCCAAGAGCCATTGTGACATGAAGAAAGCACATTTAACATTGCGACATGACAGAACTGCATGGAACCAAGGGGCCACTGTGACACAATGGAGCTTTTGGAAACCAAGGAGACCATTGTGACATGGTGGAAGATGATTGAACCAACAGGTAAGGCCACATGGAATCATGGCGCCATGGTGACACTCTGTAGCTTTCTCAAACCAAGGAGATTTTTGTGACATGATGGAAGATGATTGAACTCAGAGGTAAGGCCACATGGAGACAAGGAGGCACTTTGACATGACGAAGGCAAGGATTCCACTGTGGCCTGACTGAACCACATGGAACCAAGGAGCCACTGTGACACAGGGGAGTTTTTTCAAACTCAGGAGACCATTGTGACATGATGGAAGATGATGGAACTCACAGGTAGGGCCACATTAAAATGAGGAGCCATGGTGACACTGTAGAGCTTTGCAATCCAAGGAGACTATTATGACACGATGGCAGATGATTGCACTCAGAGGTAAGGCCACTTGGAGACAAGGAGGCATTGTGACATGAAGAAAGCAAGGATTCCAGAGGTGCCTAATAGAACCACATCGAACCAAGGAGTCACTGTGACACAGTGGAGCTTTTTAAGGCCAAGGAGACCATTGCGACACAATGGAAGTGATTGAACACACAGGTAAGGCCACTTGAAGCCAAGCAGCCGTTCTCACACAAAGAAAGCAAGGATTCCATTGTGACACGACAGATCCGCATGGCGCATGGAACCAAGGGGCCACAGTTACACAGTAGGGCTTTTTGAGACCAAGGAGTCATTGTGACATGATGGAAGAAGATTAAACCAACAGGTAAGGCCACATGGAACGGAGGAGCCATGGTGACACTCTGTAGAGCTTTTTCAATCCAAGGAGACTATTATGACATGATGGCAGATGATTGAACTCACAGGTAAGGCCACATGGAGACGAGGAGGCATTGTGACATGAAGAAAGCAAGGATTCCATTGTGGCCTAACTGAACCACATGAAACTAAGGGGCCGGCCGCTGTGACACAGTGGAACTTTTTCAGACCCAGGAGACCATTGTGACATGATGGAAGATGATTGAACCAACAGGTAAGGCCCCATGGAATGAAGGAGCCTTGGTGACACTGTAGAGCTTTTTCAAGCCAAGGAGATTATGGTGACGTGATGGAAGATGATTGAACTCAGAGGTAAGGCCACATGGAGCCAAGGAGGCACTGTGACATGACGAAAGCAAGGATTCCATTGTGGTCTAAGAGAACATCATGGAACCATGGAGCCACTGTGACACAGTGGAGTTTTTTCAAACTCAGGAGATGATTGTGACATGATGGCAGATGATTGAACAAACAGGCAAGGCCACATGCAGTCAAGGAGTTGTTTTGATATGAAGAAAGCAAGGACTCCATTGTGACACGACAGAACCGCATGGCGCATGGAACCAAGAGGCCACTGTGACACATTGGAGCTTTTTCAGACCAAGGAGACCATTGTGACGTGATGGAAGATGATTGAACTCACAGGTAAGGCCACATTCATTCAAGGAGTCGATTTGACACGAAGAATGCAAGGACTCCTATGTGACACGACAGATCCGCATGGCGCATGGAACCAAGGGGCCACAGTTACACAGTGGAGCTTTTTGAGACCAAGGAGTCATTGTGACATGATGGAAGATGCTGAAACCAACAGGCAAGGCCACATGGAGCCAAGAGCCATTGTGACATGAAGAAAGCACATTTAACATTGGGACATGACAGAACTGCATGGAACCAAGGGGCCACTGTGACACAATGGAGCTTTTGGAAACCAAGGAGACCATTGTGACATGGTGGAAGATGATTGAACCAACAGGTAAGGCCACATGGAATCATGGCGCCATGGTGACACTCTGTAGCTTTCTCAAACCAAGGAGATTTTTGTGACATGATGGAAGATGATTGAACTCAGAGGTAAGGCCACATGGAGACAAGGAGGCACTTTGACATGACAAAGGCAAGGATTCCACTGTGGCCTGACTGAACCACATGGAACCAAGGAGCCACTGTGACACAGGGGAGTTTTTTCAAACTCAGGAGACCATTGTGACATGATGGAAGATGATAGAACTCACAGGTAGGGCCACATTAAAATGAGGAGCCATGGTGACACTGTAGAGCTTTGCAATCCAAGGAGACTATTATGACATGATGGCAGATGATTGAACTCAGAGGTAAGGCCACATGGAGACAAGGAGGCATTGTGACATGAAGAAAGCAAGGATTCCAGTGGTGCCTAATAGAACCACATCGAACCAAGGAGTCACTGTGACATAGTGGAGCTTTTTAAGGCCAAGGAGACCATTGCGACACAATGGAAGTGATTGAACACACAGGTAAGGCCGCTTGAAGCCAAGCAGCCGTTCTCACACAAAGAAAGCAAGGATTCCATTGTGACACGACAGATCCGCATGGCGCATGGAACCAAGGGGCCACAGTTACACAGTGGAGCTTTTTGAGACCAAGGAGTCATTGTGACATGATGGAAGATGCTGAAACCAACAGGCAAGGCCACATGCAGCCAGGGGCCATTGTGACATGAAGAAAGCAAGGATTCCATTGTGACATGACAGAACTGCATGGAACCAAGGGGACACTGTGACACAATGGAGCTTTTGGAAACCAAGGAGACCATTGTGACATGGTGGAAGATGATTGAACCAACAGGTAAGGCCACATGGAACGGAGGAGCCATGGTGACACTCTGTAGAGCTTTTTCAATCCAAGGAGACTATTATGACATGATGGCAGATGATTGAACTCACAGGTATGGCCACATGCAGATGAGGAGGCATTGTGACATGAAGAAAGCAAGGATTCCATTGTGGCCTAACTGAACCACATGAAACTAAGAGGCCGGCCGCTGTGACACAGTGGAACTTTTTCAGACCCAGGAGACCATTGTGACATGATGGAAGATGATTGAACCAACAGGTAAGGCCCCATGGAATGAAGGAGCCTTGGTGACACTGTAGAGCTTTTTCAAGCCAAGGAGATTATGGTGACGTGATGGAAGATGATTGAACTCAGAGGTAAGGCCACATGGAGCCAAGGAGGCACTGTGACATGACGAAAGCAAGGATTCCATTGTGGCCTAAGAGAACATCATGGAACCATGGAGCCACTGTGACACAGTGGAGTTTTTTCAAACTCAGGAGATGATTGTGACATGATGGCAGATGATTGAACAAACAGGTAAGGCCACATGCAGTCAAGGAGTTGTTTTGATATGAAGAAAGCAAGGACTCCATTGTGACACGACAGAACCGCATGGCGCATGGAACCAAGAGGCCACTGTGACACATTGGAGCTTTTTCAGACCAAGGAGACCATTATGACATGATGGAAGAAGAATAAACCAACAGGTAAGGCCACATGGAGCCAAGGAGGCATTGTGACATGACGAAGGCAAGGATTCCACTGTGGCCTGACTGAACCACATGGAACCAAGGAGCCACTGTGACACAGGGGAGTTTTTTCAAACTCAGGAGACGATTGTGACATGATGGAAGATGATTGAACTCACAGGTAGGGCCACATTAAAATGAGGAGCCATGGTGACACTGTAGAGCTTTGCAATTCAAGGAGACTATTATGACATGATGGCAGATGATTGAACTCAGAGGTAAGGCCACATGGAGACAAGGAGGCATTGTGACATGAAGAAAGCAAGGATTCCACTGTGGCCCAACTGAACCACATGGAACCAAGGAGCCACTGTGACACATTGGAGCTTTTTCAGACCAAGGAGACCATTGTGACGTGATGGAAGATGATTGAACCTACAGGTTAGTCCACATACATTCAAGGAGTCGATTTGATATGAAGAAAGCAAGGACTCGTTGTGACACAACAGACCCACATGGCGCATGGAACCAAGTGGCCACTGTGACACATTGGAGCTTATTCAGACTAAGGAGTCAGTGTGACATGATGGAAGATGCTGAAACCAACAGGAAAGGCCACATGGAATCATGGCGCCATGGTGACACTGTAGAGCTTTTTCAATCCAAGGAGGCAATTATGACATGATGTCAAATGATTGAACTCAGAGGTAAGGCCAAATGGAGCCAAGGAGGCATTTTGACATGAAGAAAGCAAGGATTCCACTGTGGCCTAACAGAACCACATGGAAGCAAGGAGGCACTGGGACACAGTGGAGCTTTTTCAGTCCAAGGAGACGATTGTGACATGATGGAAGATGATTGTACTCACAGGTAAGGCCACACGGAGCCAAGTATTATTTTTGACACGAAAAAAGCAAGGACTCCATTGTGACATGTGAAACCGTATGGCGCGTGGAACCAAGGGGCCACTGTTACACAGTGGAGCTTTTTCAGACCAAGGAGTTATTGTGATATGATGGAAGATGATTAAACTAACAGATAAGGCCCCATGGAATTAAGGAGCCCTGGTGACACTGTAGAGCTTTTTCAAGCAAGGAGATTATGGGTAGCGTGATGGAAGATGGCTGAACGCAGAGGTAAAGGCCACATGGAGCCAAGGAGGCACTTTGACATGACGAAAGCAAGGATTCCGCTGTGGCCTAGTGAACCTGATGGAACCAAGGAGCCACTGTGACACAGTGGGGTTTTTTCAAACTCAGGAGACGATTGTGACATGATAGAAGATGATTGAACACACAGGTAAGGCCACATGGCGCCAAGCAGCCGTTTTCACACAAAGAAAGCAAGGACTCCATTGTGACACGACAGATCCGCATGGCGCATGGAACCAAGGGGCCACAGTTACACAGTGGAGCTTTTTGAGAGCAAGGAGTCATTGTGACATGATGGAAGATGCTGAAACCAACAGCAAGGCCACATGCAGCCAGGGGCCATTGTGACATGAAGAAAGCAAGGATTCCATTGTGACATGACAGAACTGCATGGAACCAAGGGGGCCACTGTGACACAATGGAGCTTTTGGAAACCAAGGAGACCATTGTGACATGGTGGAGATGATTGAACCAACAGGTAAGGCCACAAGGAATCATGGCGCCATGGTGCACTCTGTAGCTTTCTCAAACTCAGGAGATTATTGTGTCATGATGGAAGATGATTGAACTCAGAGGTAAGGCCACATGGAGACGAGGAGGCATTGTGACATGAAGAAAGCAAGGATTCCACTGTGGCCCAACTGAACCACATGGAACCAAAGAGCCACTGTGACACATTGGAGCTTTTTCAGACCAAGGAGACCATTGTGACGTGATGGAAGATGATTGAACCTACAGGTTAGTCCACATACATTCAAGGAGTCGATTTGATATGAAGAAAGCAAGGACTCGTTGTGACACAACAGACCCACATGGCGCATGGAACCAAGTGGCCACTGTGACACATTGGAGCTTATTCAGACTAAGGAGTCAGTGTGACATGATGGAAGATGCTGAAACCAACAGGAAAGGCCACATGGAATCATGGCGCCATGGGTGACACTGTAGAGCTTTTTCAATCCAAGGAGGCAATTATGACATGATGTCAAATGATTGAACTCAGAGGTAAGGCCAAATGGAGCCAAGGAGGCATTTTGACATGAAGAAAGCAAGGATTCCACTGTGGCCTAACAGAACCACATGGAAGCAAGGAGGCACTGGGACACAGTGGAGCTTTTTCAGTCCAAGGAGACGATTGTGACATGATGGAAGATGATTGTACTCACAGGTAAGGCCACACGGAGCCAAGTATTATTTTTTGACACGAAAAAAGCAAGGACTCCATTGTGACATGAGAGAACCGCATGGCGCGTGGAACCAAGGGGCCACTGTTACACAGTGGAGCTTTTTCAGACCAAGGAGTTATTATGATATGATGGAAGATGATTAAACTAACAGATAAGGCCCCATGGAATTAAGGAGCCCTGGTGACACTGTAGAGCTTTTTCAAGCCAAGGAGATTATGGTAGCGTGATGGAAGATGGCTGAACCGCAGAGGTAAAGGCCACATGGAGCCAAGGAGGCACTTTGACATGACGAAAGCAAGGATTCCGCTGTGGCCTAAGTGAACCTGATGGAACCAAGGAGCCACTGTGACACAGTGGGGTTTTTTCAAACTCAGGAGACGATTGTGACATGATAGAAGATGATTGAACACACAGGTAAGGCCACATGGCGCCAAGCAGCCGTTTTCACACAAAGAAAGCAAGGACTCCATTGTGACACGACAGATCCGCATGGCGCATGGAACCAAGGGGCCACAGTTACACAGTGGAGCTTTTTGAGAGCAAGGAGTCATTGTGACATGATGGAAGATGCTGAAAACCAACAGGCAAGAGCCACATGCAGCCAAGGGGCCATTGTGACATGAAGAAAGCAAGGATTCCATTGTGACATGACAGAACTGCATGGAACCAAGGGCCACTGTGACACAATGGAGCTTTTGGAAACCAAGGAGACCATTGTGATATGGTGGAAGATGATTGAAACCAACAGGTAAGGCCACAAGGAATCATGGCGCCATGGTGACACTCTGTAGCTTTCTCAAACTCAGGAGATTATTGTGTCATGATGGAAGATGATTGAACTCAGAGGTAAGGCCACATGGAGCCAAGGAGGCATTGTGACATGAAGAAAGCAAGGATTCCACTGTGGCCCAACTGAACCACATGGAACCAAGGAGCCACTGTGACACATTGGAGCTTTTTCAGACCAAGGAGACCATTGTGACGTGATGGAAGATGATTGAACTTACAGGTTAGTCCACATACATTCAAGGAGTCGATTGATATGAAGAAAGCAAGGACTCGTTGTGACACAACAGACCCACCATGGCGCATGGAACCAAGTGGCCACTGTGACACATTGGAGCTTATTCAGACTAAGGAGTTATTGTGACATGATGGAAGATGATTAAAACCAACAGGAAAGGCCACATGGAATCATGGCGCCATGGTGACACTGTAGAGCTTTTTCAATCCAAGGAGGCAATTATGACATGATGTCAAATGATTGAACTCAGAGGTAAGGCCAAATGGAGCCAAGGAGGCATTTTGAACATGAAGAAAGCAAGGATTCCACTGTGGCCTAACAGAACCACATGGAAGCAAGGAGGCACTGGGACACAGAGGAGCTTTTCCAGTCCAAGGAGACGATTGTGACATGATGAAGATGATTGTACTCACAGGTAAGGCCACACGGAGCCAAGTATTATTTTTGACACGAAAAAAAAGCAAGGACTCCATTGTGACATGAGAGAACCGCATGGCGCGTGGAACCAAGGGGCCACTGTTACACAGTGGAGCTTTTTCAGACCAAGGAGTTATTGTGATATGATGGAAGATGATTAAACTAACAGATAAGGCCCCATGGAATTAAGGAGCCCTGGTGACACTGTAGAGCTTTTTCAAGCCAAGGAGATTATGGTAGCGTGATGGAAGATGGCTGAACGCAGAGGTAAAGGCCACATGGAGCCAAGGAGGCCCTTTGACATGACGAAAGCAAGGATTCCGCTGTGGCCTAAGTGAACCTGATGGAACCAAGGAGCCACTGTGACACAGTGGGGTTTTTTCAAACTCAGGAGACGATTGTGACATGATAGAAGATGATTGAACACACAGGTAAGGCCACATGGCGGCAAGCAGCCGTTTTCACACAAAGAAAGCAAGGACTCCTATGTGACACGACAGATCCGCATGGCGCATGGAACCAAGGGGCCACAGTTACACAGTGGAGCTTTTTGAGAGCAAGGAGTCATTGTGGACATGATGGAAGATGCTGAAACCAACAGGCAAGGCCACATGGAGCCAAGGGCCATTGTGACATGAAGAAAGCAAGGATTCCATTGTGACATGACAGAACTGCATGGAACCAAGGGGGCCACTGTGACACAATGGAGCTTTTGGAAACCAAGTGAGACCATTGTGATATGGTGGAAGATGATTGAACCAACAGGTAAGGCCACAAGGAATCATGGCGCCATGGTGACACTCTGTAGCTTTCTCAAACCAAGGAGATTATGTGTCATGATGGAAGATGATTGAACTCAGAGGTAAGGCCACATGGAGCAAGGAGGCATTTGACATGAAGAAAGCAAGGATTCCACTGTGGCCTAACTGAACCACATGGAACCAAGGAGCCATTGTGACACAGTGGGGTTTTTCAAACTCAGGAGACGATTGTGACATGATGGCAGATGATTGAACAAACAGGCCAGGCCACATGCAGCCAAGGAGTCGTTTTGATATGAAGAAAGCAAGGACTCCATTGTGACACGACAGAACCGCATGGCGCATGGAACCAAGAGGCCACTGTGACACATTGGAGCTTTTTCAGACTAAGGAGTTATTGTGACATGATGGAAGATGATTAAAACCAACAGGTAAGGCCACATGGAGTCAAGGAGGAGCCATTGGTGACACTGTAGGGCTTTTGCAATCCAGGAGACTATTATGACATGATGGCAGATGATTGAACCAACAGGTAAGGACACATGGAGCCAAGGAGGCATTTGTGACATGAAGAAAGTAAGGATTCCATTGCGGCCTAAGACAACCACATGGAACCTAGGAGCCACTGTGACACAGTGGAGGTTTTTCAGACCAAAGACCATTGTGACATGATGGAAGATGATTGAACTCACTGGTAAGGCCACATGGAGCCAAGGAGTCGTTTGACACGAGGAATGCAAGGACTCCATTGTGGACACAACAGAACCACATGGCACATGGAACCAGGGGCCACTGTGACACAGTGGACGCTTTTTCAGACCAAGGAGTTATTGTGATATGATGGAAGATGATTAAACCAACAGGTAAGGCCACATGGAGCCCAGGAGCCATTCTGATACGAAGAAAGCAAGATTTCCATTGTGACATGAGAGAACCGCATGGAACTAAGGGGCCACTGTGACACAGTGGTGCTTTTTGAAATCAAGGAGACCATTTTGACATGGTGGAAGGTGATTGAACCAACAGGAAAGGCCCCATGGAATCACGGAGTTATGGTGACACTCTGGAGCTTTCTCAAACCAAGGAGATTATTGTGAAATGATGGAAGAGTGACTGAACTCGAAGGTAAGGCCACATGGAGCCAAGGAGGCATATGTGACATGAAGAAAGCAAGGATTCCACTGTGGCCCAAACTGAACCACATGGAAGCAAGGAGCCACTGCGACACAGAAGACCTTTTTCAGACCAAGGAGTCCATTGTGATATGATGG